>NC_056735.1:1285114683-1285252183 GCF_019279795.1 Protopterus annectens
TTCACTGGATAACCCACTGATGGCTGACAACTGAATGCCCAAGCTTCAGTTATCTGATGTTCATAGGTTCATAGGCTCATAGAATTTTACTAGGCTAGTGACCCTAGAGCCTTTATAACCCTAGCCATGTTAATCCCAGGTTGGGCCAATTGTCTTTGGTTAGAGGGATGTACTTTACAAATCAGCACCAACTACATCTGTCCATGAGGGACATGGATGCCCCTCCCGGGTGAATTTGCAATCACCCATCCATTTGTCCAGGTTGCACTTGAATAGGTCATTCAGGAGCTCTGCTTCACATGAACTGGAAGTTTATTCCAGAACAGTAGCACTTTCTTGGAGATCTTTGTTAATGTCACTGGCAAGGTTGAGATCCCTAAAGTGAGTGACTCTAGTGCCATTTGATTTGCAGATATGCAGCATTTCCATCAGGTTGGGGTCAGAGACTGTGTAATAGGCCAGGCACAACTCTCCTGTGAGTAGCCTGTATGATACAGAGTACAGTGACATGGATTTCATTCCATCCATGTAGGTCATGGTTTGGTGGACCTGTATCTTCTTTGTGAGAAACCTTTGTGGTCTCTCCATTTGCTCCAGGTGTCTGGTGAGGTACAGTCAGAAGGCAGCGTTGTACTCTATTAATGGTCTGATTAGGGTCACGTAAAGTGAGGTTATAACATCCTTAGGCCTGGATGCAATGCCTTTACTTATGAGATTCACAATGTAGAAGGCTTTCCTTACCACTGTGGAAACCTGTTGGTCAAAGTTCAGATTGCTTTTGACCTGTGTTCCCAGGTCATGCACCAATGGGTTTGAACTTAGAGGGGTACTGTCAATACTGTAATTAGTGGGTAATTCTACTTTGCCAAATGGGATAATAGTGCACTTATTTAAGTTTAGTTTTTGAAACTGACTTTGGCACTAGTCATTTGTTTGTGTTAGCCCCTCCTGTAATATGTTAACATCATTGGGGGACTCAATGATTGCTCCTAGTTTACAATGATCAGCAAACTAAGTAAGCCAAAGGCTGTCTTTTCAATCCTGGACTTCCAAGAAGTCGATTCCAAATAGTAAAGGGCCCAGTATAGATCCTTACCATATGCCACTGGTGACAGGTCTGCTGGTGGAGGTGGAGTCACCAACTTTTGACAGTATGTGTTCTGTTGGTGAGCCAGCTAGCTACCCATCTACTGATGTAAGGGTTAACATGTAGCTGGGAGAGTTTTTCAATGATACCTGAGTGGCGAATTGTGCCAAAGGCTTTGGCTAGGTCCAGATAGGCTGTATGCACTGTCTTACCTTCATCCAGGGCTTTGGTGACTTTCTCAAAGAAGTCTGCCAGGTTCAATAAGCATGATCTACCCTTAACAAAGCAAAATTGGGTTAGGTCTAGAGTTTAAAGGTCACCTTTGTCCTTGTCAGTAAGGTCCATGATGATCCTTTCTATGGCCTTGCAGATGAGGCTGGTTTGACTTATCGGTCTATAATTCCCAGGGTGAGTTGATGGCCCCCTTTTATGCAAAGGGATCACTGTTGCTGTTCTCCAGCCTGCTGGTACAAAGCCAGTTATCAGGCTATGGATAAAGAGATTGGCAAGTGGGTCAGCTAGGTCCTGTTTTAGATTGCTTAGTAAGCAACCTGGGATGTTATCTGGTCCCACTGAGGTTGTGTTTTTGGCATTGGAGAGCCCAGATATGATTTGACTTCTAGAGATACTAGGTAGAGCGCTGGTGTCAGGAATGCTTTGGGGTATATCTGGTGGGGATGGGGGACTGAAGTTTGCACCAAATCTGCCAGCTAGCTGGTTGGCAGTTTCCTCCAGTATAGTGTGAGTGGTACCATCTACTACCGATTTGGCACATAGATGAGCAGTCCCTTTTAGATTTTGGACATAGTTAAAGAATGCTTTATGACTGTCCTTGGCTAGGGATGCTATTTTAGCTTCATAATTAGCTTTAGAGACTTTACAAGACTTCTGATTTGCTTGTTCTATCTGCGGAGGGAATTATTTCTCTGCAGAGGCAGTTGCCTCTTGTTCTTTGACATCAGTTTCTTCTTTTTATTATATAATATGTTTATACTAGATGTCCACTAAGGTGGTTTGTTTTTTTCTAGAGGGCCTGGTTTTAATCTAGTCAGGTATAGCTGAGTCTATACAGTTGCTAAGATGATTATATGTGGCATTTGTGTACATATCTGCATAGGAGTCATTATTGCCTGTGATTGCAGGGGGGTATAAAACTTTTATACCATCACTTAGTAGGCTGTATTTTGCTTTGGAGAAGTTACTTCATTTATTTTTGGTCATTTAATGGTGTGGGGTTCAATAGCTACTTTGAATATGACTGATTTATGGCCCGGCCTTACTAGGCAGGGCATCACACATGGGACAGTGCAGTGAACACCCATGTTGGTGAGCATGTTGGTGGACATTAGACCCCATTGTGGAGGTGCAGACTATTTGTTTCTGAGCATTTGTATTGAAAAAGTCCAGTAACCTGTGGGCGAGCATGTTTGAGCTTATGCATTTTACCCAGTCAATGGTGGGATAATTGAAATTTCCCATAACTAAGGTGTTGGACTCTATCACGACTGACTCCAGTAAGCCCAGCTAGGCATTGTGTTTTCTTGGTTCATGGTGGAGGACCAATAGCCAGCAATGATGTAGTAGGGTGTTTTTCTTATAGTTAATTGGACATGGAGTAGTCCAAGAGAGTCGTACTGTATAACCAATCGCAAGGTGTACCTGGCTTTAATAAATATGGATACATCTCCACCTTTGGTTCTTTCATGCTCATTCTGAGGTCTGAACTTGTGGAAGGCATTGTAAGCCTTGCACAGCTGGGCTGCTCTCTGCAGCCTTGAACCATGTTTCAGTGACTGCACAGACATCAGCGTCTTCCAAGGTGAGAGTGCTTCCAAGGAATGCAGTTTCATGTTTAAACTCCTAGCATTAAGTAGCTGAACCTTGAGTTTGTCTCAAGTGGATTTTGCTATGTCAGAAATGTTGTTTTGACATTGCCTAAAAGGCACTATAGGTGAGGCAAGCACTTTGCCAGTATCTAAAAGCTTAGGGGAGAAAGGTGCAGACCATCTCTGGCAAAGCAGAGTGGCCTGTCAACCATATCTCCCCAGGCTGAAAAATACTGGATCCCCCTGGAATGACACCAGAAGCTAAGCCAATTGTCGAAGCCAGTCACTTTTTGTTTATATTGTGCCATCATCCAAGGTAACGGTAGAATGCTGCATAGGGCTAGGGTCATACCTGCCTGGGCACATAATCTGAGAGTTGAGTCATATCTCTCTTCATATAGTCCAGGGAGGTACATCTCAAGTCATTCACCTCAACATGGACTATGACAGAGTAATAACGGCACTTGTTGTTGAGTGCCCTAAGTGCATGTGTGATCTAACAGCATCTGGCACCTGATAGTCAGCTGACCATGACCTTCCTCTTGTCCAGCTTCATGTGGGGGACATCTGTATGTCTCACTATGGAGTCTTCTATGACCAAGACAATAGGTTTTGAAGTGTTTTCCCTTTGGGGCTTATTTGGTGAGACTCGGATATATGTGTTGTTATGTGCAGTGGTTTCTATACATGTTGAGGTTTGTGCAGATAATTTGCACTTGGGAGGTCTCTGATTTTTTGGTAGTCCTCTAGTAAGTAGGTCTGCATATGTGAGCTTATGTGTTGTTTCCTGAACTTGTGTGACTGGTGAAGTGTGTGAGCTTTCAACCTATTTGATGTCTTGCTTTTTTGTTATGTGACAGGATTGTTTCCAAATTGACAGTGTAATTACATCTCTCACATACGGTATTTATTTGTTTCTGTTCTAAGTGGTTGTCAGTATAAATGAGGCAATAACTACATTGCCTCAGGAGGCCCAAGTCAGTCAGACTGGCTGGAGAAAAGGTGGGGTATTGACCATCCATAATGGCAGGTTTATACCATAGCACTGCTGGGGAGTGGGTACATTAGAACAGTTTGTGATGTAGGAACAACAGAGGGGCTTTTTCTGTTGACGGTTTAGGGTGAAGAGCTGTGGCAATGCTGCTTAGTGTGCAACTGAGTTGCCTGCAGAGCAACAGGGGACTTTGGAGGGTCCTACTGACAGATGTTTAAGGAAAATTTAAGTTTCTAGGTATTTGCATCTATACAGGGCAGCACTAACCCTTGTTGTGTGATGTGCTGGTACAGGCATATGCAAGGCTTAAATACAGATAAAATTCAATAGTGTTAAGACAAATTACCAATGGGAAAGGCCCAAACTGAGCCTTTCTCCAGCAATCCCAACTCAGATGGACCTGAGCTACACACTTTGGCCACAAGAGTGCAGGGATGCTCTATTAATGTAAGATGGCTGGTTTAGAGCACAGTGATACCAAACAGCCTAGATTCAGCAAGTTTGAATCTAACCTATGCTATATAAGGCAGGAGTTACAGAATTTCAAAGTTCAGAAAAAAAATACAGACACAATCAGCAAAAATGAAGAAGCAATTCAAATAAATACAGTTAACAAAGTGCAATACATGCTTTAAATATACTTATTCTTCAGTGGTTTGCAGTGGATATCATGGATTTTAGTTCAGATGCACTCCAGATCTCTGGCTAAAGTCACCAAACTCTGAGCACCTCCAGTTACTGAGCTAACACTGTACCTTGGGTTTGTGAGTCAAGCACCTTAACCATTATACCAAAACCCAATCTTTAAATGTCTGGAATGTCCTGTATTAGAACCCAGGACTATGTGTATGGTTACCCTACACTTACTCTTGTTGCCACAGGAATGTTCAAATTGCTGATAATCAGAGTTTCCACATCGGAAATCCCAATCAGCCAGTTGTGCTAGAAGGGATTCCCTTTTGGGGGGAATTTTCCCCTACTTTGAGTTGGCTTGACCATGGAATTGGTATATATAAGTTTGGGGTTGTGGGGCTTTGTGCCCCACATTAGGGGGTGCAAAGGGTTTGCCATCCTGAAAAAAAAACACTTCAAAAATTGCTTCTCAGCAGCATTTCTTTGGTGAATGTAGTTCAGCATTTTTGATCCTCTGTGCATTTGCTTTTGTCCACTGAAAGTGGAAGCTTTTATATCAGCAGTAACATTTCCAGACATTGGAAATATGCTAACACCACTCCATAAAACTCATATGAAACTTTCTATATAACAAAAAAATGATGCTTTTACAAGTCTTGAGACCCAAAATCACCCATTAAGTACATTTGTAGCTGAATGATATTGCATATTTTTCAGATACTTTGGCTAAAAAAGTTTCAAACTGTTTTTGAGATATAACTGAAGACCACAGATGAAGAATCCACTTAAAACACGAGTTTATTGCACCTCTAGCGCTTCGGCAATCGCCTTCAAGGAGGATAAAGCATCACATAAATTACACAGTTTATATACCCTAATACATCTAACAATTAAGCAAACAGCCTAAGCCAATTAATCAATAAACATTAAAAAATACTTAATACTACATTCTCATCAGATAAGAAACCTCCAGTTACATTCCACATTCAGACCCTGAGGAAATAAAGTGTCATATTTCAAAATGAAAATACTTTCTTTATATAGCAACTTCTTTTTATACAAATCATCAGAAAATACACCCTTCATAATATGCTCTAAGATAGTGGCTTGTAACCCATTTGGATTTGAATTGTGAGCCAGCATAAAATGTTTAGCAACAGGGCTATCTTCTTTATTATTTGTAATATTCCTAACATGCTCCTGCAGTCTAGTTTTAAACTTCCTTTTACTTTCTCCTATATATACAAGATTGCATGGACATTTCAACGCAAAAATAATACCTTCAGTATTACAGCTATATATATATATATATATATATATATATATATATATATATATATATATATATATATTAACCTCAAATACATGGCCATTTATATACTTAAAAGTTGCAACAATATAACATGCATTGCAATGACCACAGGATGAAGTTCCTAGTCTCTGCATGGTCCTATATTGTAGTGTCTCAGTGGGATATTTAAATTTATTATGTACCAAAATATCTTTTAAATTCCTACCTCTACGAAATGAGATGCCTAAAGACCTAGGCAATACATTTTTTTAGGTCCATTGATCTAAACAAAAAAATCCACTAGTGTTTAACAATATCTGTTAAAACATCACTGAAAACACTATATGTAGAGACAAAATAAACTAGTCTTTTTTCTTGATTTGTAACATCTAACTTATACCCCTTACTTCCATACTTATAAGTACCAACTTTATGTTGTTCATTAATAACCTTATCTATAGCTGTTTGAATACTAGCTTCACTATAGCCCCTCAATCTAAACACCTCACTAGTCACACTAATTTCTTTAAAGAAGTCTGTGTCAGTATTACATAGCCGTCTAAGTCTCATACATTCCCCATAGGGCAAGGATACCAAAGTATGATCTGGATGACAGCTAGTCCCCATCAAATACTGATTACTATCAGCAAATTTTCTATGCACAGACATACATAATGTACTGCTGTCCTCCAAAATCAGATGTATGTCTAAAAAAGTTATATCTTTGCCCACCTGTATGCCATCAAAGGAAAGTCCAAATCTATTATGTTGCATAACTTCTATAAACTGACCAACATAAGATATCCCACCTTTACAAATAAAAACAAGATCATCTATAAAATGAAAATAACTAACTACATAATTTTTAAAAAATAATACATAATTTTTCTTTTTGGTTCGTGCAGTGTTTTTGAGATATAGTTATATATTGACAGTTGCCACCAGCTCAAGTATGAAGCTATTGGGCTGCTCACTGCTTTGCCATTCATTTCACACAATCATATATATATATATATATATATATATATATATATATATTTTTTTTTTTTTGGTTGGCAGACTCATTAAATACCAGAATCATACTTTTTGTTTCCTTTAGCATTGTAGATCTAAAATAACAATATATATATATATATATATATATATATATATATGTGTGTGTGTGTGTGTGTGTGTGTGTGTGTGTGTGTGTGTGTGTGTGTGTATATATTCATATTTTTCTGTCAGTGCTAATGATATAGTGAAAATACATTTTGACAAGTACAGGTTGACATTTAGACAATCAAGGTGCTATCCTTTACATGCATTTAGTGATATATCATGAAGCATGCAATACAAGCCTGTGTAGCGCAGAGTGTTGTCCAGAAAATGTTATAATAAAATCTGAAAGCATTGTGGAGATCATGGGCATTTATGGACAGAGCCTAATTATGATGAGAAGAGCTATTAGAAATTGATAGATTGGTTCATCTCCAAAATGAGATTAAAATAAAAGTATACCTATTATTTCTATTCAAAGTATCTAATAAAAATTATCAAAATAGAACTACATTACGTTATAACATCAAGCATAAAAAAGAGAATTTTTACTGTGGAAAAGTGAGATAATCACACTAAATGTAACATAAAATAATGCTACAAAGATTTGTTTCTTTAAGGTTAAATGTACTATTGCTCCTTTATTCTTGATGCTAATAACAAAATGTAAAGACATTGTAAATGGAGTTATTCTGATATACTGTACTTAAAATTCCATAATAATATCTCAAGCTATTTTGGAAATATGAAGCCTTTTGAAAAAGAGACACAACACCCAAAATAATTGTAGTGGCAAAGCCTTGATGAAAATGAATAGCAGCAAATGAATTAAGAGTGCATTATTCTTTCAGAATTATCCAGTGTGCTATGATTTGCTACTGTGACTCAGAGCCTATAGGATTTTTTCATCTAAGAATAAATAGGTATATTGCTCGATAAAGGATTTTAGCATTATAAGCACTATTGGGGTATATTACAGCTTACTTGAGTAACATAGACAGGTCTATGTTCACTGACTGCCTGATCCTATTTATTATTCAGAGCAGAACATGCATCTTCAGCTTACATGACAGCCATCTGTTCTTTGACTTGTAGAAACTTTCTTGACTAGATGTAATACATGCTTCACAGCAAAAACAACATTATAGAGCAATCATTTTTTCCAGTTTTCTTTAATATGCTTGTTCTGAAAGTAGCTGAAGACATAGGATCACAAAGAGAACTTAGAAAAAAGTAATGCAAGTAGTGCTTCTGCATAGATCAGCACATCCTAGTAACTATTAACAAGTAACTTCTGAGTAGCACTTTGTATTCATCGAGTTTACGTTTATTATACTGTTGTATCTTTTACTGCAGAAAATCAAAAGTACATAACACAAATGTAGCATGGAAAAGGAAGACTGTTGCAAATCGAACAAACTTTCAGCTTCTGGAGCTTCAACATTTTTGCTTGCCATTTGAAGTGAGTTTGCCATGAATACTAAGTCACAGCTGCTGAGATAGGCAGCTAAATCTTCTCTTTTCATAAAACAGATGATATATTGTAACTGGACTCAAGCACAGTAAAGAAAGAAAGAAAACTTAAAACAAGACCAGCACTTATTCAGTATCCTGAAAGAGAGGACAGCTTTGTTGGCTTTGATTTATTGCTCACTTGGCTGTACTGAATAGTTATTGCATGCCTCAGGACTGATAGTACCCTTAAATCAAAGAGGAGTTCATTTCTAAGAAAACTGGTACCAGGAAAACACAGTGGAGGACTGTTTGGGGATCACTACCTTTGAAATAAGTGATAAAAGGGAGCTAAACATGCCATGCTTGGAAGTTTGCAGCTTTCTTCACATATAAATGTGAAAAACTGTTACGTTTACCTATGAATCTATTATGAAAACTATATGAACCTATTTGGGATTAATCCACAAGCATTTTTTGACCTTTCATGTAACTTTGAAGCTGACTTACAGCTGCTTGGTGTTGCTGCAGTTGCTACTGACTGTTGTGTTCCTGGTACTTGATTTAGCACTGGGATCATTGTGGCTGTCAGTGAGTTGGAAAGGAGACAATGCTACCTATGAACCTATGAAAATGTTACCTGTGGAGCAGAGCATCTCAGCATAATCATATATGATGTCCTTGTATCCTAGGGAATTCTGTTATGTTCCAAACTAGTTGGGGTTGCTTGATGTGACATTCATCACTGCACATGACATCAATCAGCTCACTCCTACCATATGCCAAATTAATTGGCTATCTACCATGTAGTTACAGCACTGCCCTATCAATGAGGAAATGCTAGATCACAGGCAGAACACCATCCTTCCTCCCTCCCACTATTGTCAAGCTAACAATTGTTGCCCATTTGCACCTTCTGCACCAGGCTCCTTTAGTGGCTGGGCAAATACTTCTGCTTCACTGTAAGTTTCACGGTGTAGTAGAAATGAAAGTGCACCAGTTCAGCCCCATATCAGAGGAGGAGTGTTTCTTTTGGTATGTGTTGAAGATTTAACTTATTCTAAACAGACAAGCAAGGTGACGAATGTATGTGTTAACATGCTGTAGCAAGGCTATGCTTCACACCTTTCATAAATCAATTATTCTTCTGAAACTGTGTTTACAAGCAGCACCATTGGATGGACACTCTTTTTGCATTTAATGTGACATGGGGCAGTACATAAACAAATGAGCAACAGTGTCCAGTACTAAAAATATGAATCGTACAGCTTTTACAAGTAGCAAATGACAGAGGGCCTTGTTCATAGTTTGGGCAAAGAACAACAGAGCACAAAATGTATAAATCAGATGTATGTAAAAGAATAGATTAAAATACACAAATAATATACAAAGAAGAAAAATCAGTTAATTTTATTATTTTATATTCCTTTGTTTGGGAGGTGCTCCTCAGAAATATGTTTTATGGGGAATCTTTATGGCTTCTCTCATACTTTATAAGGTGGACTGGGGGCAAAATTTCATCGTGTTTGTGTTTCCTCTTCACTTTACTGTGACAATGGCACAGTGGTGTAGCCGTTAGTGTTGTCACCTCACAGAAAGAGGTTCTCTGATTTTATTCTAAGCTGGAGTGCCTTCTGTGTGTAGTCTGTATATCCTCCATGCATTTATGTGGGTTTCCTCTGGGTGCTCCAGTTTCCTCCCACGTGACAAAGTTATGTGTCTGGAGCATTTCACCCCAGGTCTCTGCTGAAAATAGTTTCTGTCCTAGTTGAACTTTCATGGTAAATAAATAAATAAATAAATAAATAAATAAATATGGTGGTTAGCTTGTTCATAGGTGGGTTTGGTAAATGCCTGATGAACTACTTTGTGTATTGCTTTGACGTGTTTGTCCGTACTGAGTAGAAGAATATAAACTGTAGGTACATAAGGGATACATGGTACTGCACAAATCAGACGTGCTATGGCAGTATAATGCCTACTAAATGGCTAAAACCCATCAAATGGATAAAATCTGATAGATTTTATTAACAGTTAAATTACACTAACATGAAAAGCATATTCAACACTGTAGTTTAAATCATGAAACATTTGGAAAATGTCATACTGAACAGTTCTTTTAAGAAGCTTGAGAGATAGGTATTATATACATATAAGTTCATAGGTAAGTACTAGAATATCTCCCTTGTTGACCATTTTAAGGCAGGCCAGTTTCCCTTTTCATGCTTAACTAATGTACCCCATTTGGTTATAGACTGACCTTACCCATCCCATGGTCAATAATTATATAGTACCCCTAATGAGAATAACTGGGATCATACCATACATAATCTGAGAGGAACCATGCATGGGACAATGCACTTAGGAGCTGCATTTGTCCATTAGTAATGCAGGGGCAGTCCTGGGGTACATTTTCTGTTTCTCTTCCACAGTCTTGAAAATGGACAGGGATGAACTTTGTTTTATGTGAATGGGGAGTCTGTCCCACCACAGCATTATCATTTGTGAGATATCCCTGTCCCTGAAAACCATTCTGTTAATATCTCCTATTGATGATCCCTAAACCTAGTATATCTGGTGCCATTTGACTTACTGATGTGTAGTAAATCCAACAGTAATGGGTTGGAGCATGCCTCGTATGCCAGATGTAGGTCAACTCTCAGCAGTCTATAAGATAGCGAGTACAGTGACAGGTACATATTTTATAGCTGTATAATATATATACCATATCTCTATAGTTTATATATATTTAAAACACTTGCTAATATGAACATAAACACAGATGTGCTGCTCTTGCAGGTGTGGGTATCCCTTCTCCGTTTAGTAAATAAATAATATCAATAATACTATCTATAATTAATAATATCTATAATACTGTCGTATATCAGAGTAGGGGAAATATTTCATTTTGCTGAAGGAAGAAAACAGTATTCTGTCTTTAACAAATGTAGCTTGACTATGAAGGCAATTATTTGGTTAATGAGTGGGGTTCGGGGGTGCAGCCTCTCTGTGAAAGTTCTATTTAAGATCATGTGCAAAACCTGTTTGTACCTTACTGAGCATTTTTCTGGTGTTTACTGGCTACTTCCCCTTTTGTTGCATAAAATTATGTGACTGTCTTTCAGAATGAGTATCATCACATATGATGCTCTAACCCTTCCTGGCATTTGGCTTTGAAGGGTGTGACATGGTGACATGTTTTAGGGAGGGAACCTTTCTTGTTTCAGCCTCTGTCCTGTCGTAACAAAAGGCTGAGATACAATGTTGTACCTGCTCCCTGTGCTTCCCTTTGTAATGCCACATGAACTTTGTTAGCACAGGAAACTGGCAAGGTTTTTTTTATTGTTATTATTATTATTATTATTATTAATATTATTATTTATTTTTATTTTTCATAAACCTTAACCCGACTAAGTGTAACTGAACAGCAAAATCAAAGTCGCAGAATGAATGCTCTGTTAAAACTCTTATTTAATGAAGAATATTGCCCATCATCATTTACTCATTAAATGTTATTCTTAGAATGTCGATTTTATAATGTTTTCTGTATTTTACATCTCCCAATGCTCACCTTCTTTGATGACAAGTACATCCAGCACAAAAATCATGTTAAATACCAGAAGGCATGCAAGTTATGTGTTGCATAACTTCATAGGTTCATAGACATCATTGCCAAGTTAATGTTCTACTAACATTCAAGAAGATGTATAGCCATAAACCAGTGTTGATGTTTTTACCTCCCATAAACCTATTAAAATTATTTTTAAGGCAATAAATTACTGCCTTTTTCAAACTGTGATTTCAGTAAGTTGAAAGGTATTGAATAATGTCACATCATTTTTGGTTACAATTTGTTTTTAATGTTTGTTTCCCAGATCTGTTAGGAATACCAGCACTGCTTGCCATGCAGTGACCCTAAAACAGAAAAAGGTCAGACACGGTCATGCTGGCCAGGCAGAGGTCACTTCCTAATTGCAGTTCCTTAATACTTTTCTCAAGTAGTTCCAGTTTTACTTTTAAAGTCCTTTTAGGTGGTCTGATTGCAAGCCACAAAATGCAGCTTTGTACTCAATAATGAAATTGATCAGAATGGCGCTGAGTAGTACAATGTCCTCCGCCATTATTTATGCAGAAATGAGTGTTTAATTTGAATTCTACACCACTGAAGATTACAGTTTTGATTTTTAAATTCTATCACAAGAATGAAGGTAGTTTCATAAGGCAGTTGTGCATAAGCTTTAAATAAAAATACAGTAAATATATTTTAGATTTGCAGTTGCTTTTTATCAGAATATGACTTTATCACATAAAGGTTACATTTCTGTTTCACAGTATTCTTGGATTTTCATAATTTTGTAACAGTCTTCAGATGCAGTAGATACAGCTGAGATCATTCTGTGGATTTAAAGCAGTTGTTTGAACATTTCCTTATTTCCACTGCATGTGATGTGTGAATTAAGACACTTACAGTTGGCTGAATAAGTACTATGGATTCTGTAGGTATGCAGGCTCCTGAAGTTGACATGGTGAGTACAGTATATTTTGCTTGGTCACTTCCTCATGTTATCTGCCTCAGTCAGCAACACTTTAGATGTGTGTGCGTGTATGTGTGTGTGTGTGTGTGTGTGTGTGTGTGTGTGTGTGTGTGTGTGTGTGTGTGTGTGTGTGTGTGTGTGTGTGTGTGTGTGTGTGTGTGTGTGTGGGTGTGTGAGACAGAGACTACCCTCTGTAGTTATCTCAGCTGACAGTTCTGTATATGATTTGGCATCTGCATTGACTTTAGAAAGCATTGAGTGTTCACCCAAGCTGCCTACACCAACCTTAGCAAGTGCTCCCCCATGTAAGGCAGATGTGTTAGGGAGCACCATATATGTGTGATATAGTCAGACTCCTACAGCAGCTTCTTTGACCACTGTGCATGTTCAGTGTACTTAGCCTCTTACAGCAGCATCAGGGAGCAACTCAATGTTTGAGCTTATATTTAAACTTAAAACTTCAGTCTATCCCCAGAGTTTGTGCCTTATGTCTTAAGAAGGCCACTTTGATTCCCCTACACAACAGTGACACCCTCTACCAACCCAGGTTATTATAGGCCCATCAACCTAACCAGTCTTATATACAAAGCCATGGAACATATAGAATAGCTGATCATTACAGATATAGGCAGCTTAACTGATGTTGAAACCAGTTTGGTTTTCTGAAATATTGGCTTTCTGAACCTAATACATTTCTTTGCCTAGAGCAAAATTACAAAAGAACACTGCTGTTTGGTGCAGAGGGATGACACTCTGATTATGACCCTGATAATGTCTAACTAACTAGTGAGTAACTAATGAACCAGGCACTGGAAGATCCAGTGGTGGAGGCTGGGAGTTAATGACCACCAGAACTGGTTTACGCATCCTGAGGAGAGGGATATGATGTATTGCACTGCAATGCCAGCAGCTACTGAAGAGAAAGGCGCATGACATGTAATGTACAGACTGGGGACATGCAGCAGCTACTGAGGCAAGAGGTGCATGACATGTAATGTACAGACTGGGGACATGCATCAGCTACTGAGGAGAGAGGCACATGACATGTAATGTACAGACTGGAGGCATGCAGCAGCTACTGAGGAGAGAGGCGCATGACATGTAATGTACAGACTGGGACATGCAGCAGCTACTGAGGAGAGAGGCGCATGACATGTAATGTACAGACTGGGGACATGCAACAGCTACTGAGAAGACAGGTGTATAACATGTAATGTACAGAGTGGGGACATGCAGCAGCTACTGAGGAGAAATGCCCATGACATATAATGTACAGAATGGGGACATGCAGCAGCTACTGAGGAGAGATGCCCATGACATGTAATGTACAGAATGGGGACATGCAGCAGCTACTGAGGTGAGAGGTGCATGACATGCAAAATACAGACTGGGACATGCAGCAGCTACTGAGGAGAGAGGCACAAGACATGTAATGTACAGAGTGGGGACATGTGCTAGGTCTGCAAAGCCACATCAGTGTGAAAGCCTTTATAGGGTGTGTATAGGAATGTGAAAGCTCACAAAGGAAGGCATAACAGGCCCTCACACATGTATAGACACAATAGGTCCTCATTATGCAGGTCAGACTCCAGGGGAATGATTAGAGCCAAAATATAGAAAGGCCATGATGGCTGTCTGGATGAAGGTCTCCAGTGGGTGTCTGTCACCCACCCCACATGGAAATGAATGGACATACAAATCTCAAAGGGTCTGAAAGTTTGTTTTTTGTTTGACCTTACTTACATGGATAGCTGTCATGCTAATGGACCAATTTCAGTCTTAGCCAGAAAGTATAAAACTATATATATAAGATCTTATAATGAAGTAAAGATAGTAAGAGTTGGACAGTTTAAACAATGAATGTAACAGATCAGTAAAACACTTAAAGAATTGTGCGAAACAATGTACTGCACTACTAAAACTGGTACTACAGATGTTTCACATATGCATTATGTACAAAATTGTGTTTTTGCAAACAAAGGATGAGGGAATAAGGAACTGACGTATGTGGGTGGTATGGGTGAGCTAGAGTTTGAAAATTAGAGTAGATGATAAAAGTTCAGATGATAGTTTATTGACAGCTGAGCACTGAATGTGAGAATATGATAGAAAACAAGGTGAATGAAGGTGATAGGTTACATGTCTTCAGTGATGGCATGACCATTTAGAATGGTTTCATCTGGAGTGATGAGTAAGAGGTGAGTTCTTTCAGATAAGAAGAGAGAGGTCCCTATACCTCTGAACCAAGTACAGAGGAAACCGTGCTTGGGACATAGACGTTTAGCTACTGCAGTTTCAAGCAGATTAGTGGTCCCCTCAGATGTCAGTCATTAGTGGATAAAAAAGATACACAGAAAAATCTCATAGAGAAAAAAATTGTTGCAAATATTTCCTTTAATAAATCAGATAAAGAAACATATTAGTCTTTTTGTGCAGTCTAAGGAATGTTTTATGAAGCTATTATTATTTAAATTCAGACATGCATCTTACGTGCCACAGCATACATTTTATTTATTTATTTTGTATTATGAAATTAAAATAACTTAGAAACATCTATCTGGCTCTCATGTCCCCCAGTTTGATCTTCATGTCTCTTATAGACAGAAGCTGTCAATAAAAAAACATTATCCTAAGTAACACTCATAACATGACTCGTGAAAATCCCTTAGTTACCTCCCTACTAACATGGCCGCCCCGTATAGACAGTCATGATATTTGGGACCTAAATGGTTTGGGGTGTGTGACTAGGCTTATAAGGTCCCTAGTGGTCATTAGCTTATTAACAACCTATGAAAGTATAGTATCTAGGTTTATGGTTATATACTTTGATTTTAGGAATTCTGGTTGGCTTTTTTTTGTTTTAGTTTTTGCTTTATTCCTTTTATTTGTACTTTTTGATGTTTAGAGTTACATTTTTGAAAATGACAGCTATATTCTGAAGGTTGATGCACAATTACAAAAATCCTGGCTATGCCGCTATTTTCACTGGATATCAAAAAGAAGAGAGCAGGATGGGAAGGTGGACTCTGGGAATAGAACTCATCTTGTTTGTGGGGGAGGGGCAGCCTAGTAGGCGTAGTTAATTACTAGCTGCAGTGGTGCATATGAGTAAAATACACCCATCCAAGCTAGATCTGCATGTGCCACTACTCTTGTCAGTGTTGCGTACAAATCATCTAGGGCCCTGCTCTCCACCTTGTATTATTGTTTGTTCTGTGCAGTCAGGAAGGAGCAGCAGAGCTGACTAACACAACCATGTGCCCGGGCTTATTCCTCAGACTGGGCCAGAAATGAAATAGATCGACACCTTGTTTTCATTCTAACAATGCATATACATAGCTGTACTGTGATAAGTTGACAAACCACAATGTTGGCAACAAGAATGCCGACTGCAAAAGGTCTTCATATGCAGAAGGTCAACATTTGTGCTAGACTGACATTCCTGGGTGAAGGAATAGTCCCATTACACAGGAACAGTGCAGTCTCGGAGTTAGTATATATAATTGGCAGGAGGTGTGGGGGAACATGTTATGTTAATTTGTTTTTTGAGATACGGTGAGGGCTTTACTCATGCATGCACAACTGAGTGTTGGCATTTCCATTGTTGACCTTTTATGGTCGACATTCTTGCTGTCAGCATTGTGGTGCATCAACATAATGTAGCAATCCCCTAGATATATAAATACACACACACACACACACACACACACACACACACACACACACACACACACACACACACACACACTCTGGAAAAGGGAGATGTTTCAAGGTAAGTTAATGATGGAAGTCAAGCCAGAAAACAAAGTACTTATGAAGTAAAGGTACATGTGAGAAGGTCACAATCAGCAGTCTGCCAGTTTTGTGTGAATGTGAAAAGCCAAACTATGTCCTTATTACCTGACTCACGTAGTAATTGTGTAACATCCTCAAAGTCATTCATACACATTGTTTTATTACTAGTTCACTGGCAATTGAAAGAGATATGCTGACAGGAAAGAGTGTGATACTATTTTAATAATTTAGCTTTCTTCTTGTGAGCTTCCTATAGTTTCATGCGATAACAAGATTCCGGTCACAAGCTTTGTGATTTTTTTTCTTTCTTTTTTTTTTTATCAATATTACTGTAAGTGCTCTGCACATGTAAAAATGTGGTTACTGGCTTTTGCTGATCTTAAATATTCCTTCATTCCCTTGTTTTATTTATTTATTCATTTATTTACACTTTTTTAGCAAGAAGGATACTGTCCTTTCTGACATGGCTTTGACATTTTTGTTGCAGTCAGTACCATGTTACACCTCGTGATGTGCTGCTTATGTAACATTTCTATTAGTTAGACAACATGACCAGATACAGCAAAGAACTGGACAATAACTTGCTTTTGGAAGACAGAGTCACAAAGACAATTGCACCAAACAGGATACTTTCCTGACCATTACAAGAGGTAGTGTATGGGTAATGTAACTTCTTTTCTGAATGAGTACCTTAATAGAATTCATTAGCACTACATACAGGTGCATTTGTTCTGTGTCCCTTTACAATGCTGATAGAAGAAAGGGGGCTAGTAAATACAATGATTTTGACTAAACTAATTAATGTGGAAAGTTGTATATATTACTCTTTTGTGTAGTACCTAGTGTCTTATACTATACAGGATTCAAAGCACAATAGATTTACTGATGATTGGTTATATCAAATCAGAATGAGTGAAATATTTCAGTGAGCGATCATTATAGGCCTGTGCATACTACATAGCTGAATTTATTTATTTATTATTGTTTGTTTACTCGGAAATCCAACCTGCCCCATAGAGTACCCATTTTCAGCAGAGGCCCAAGGAGAAAAGCTCTAGTTTACATCAGAAAAGCATTCTCCAAGTATTATACATTTCACACTTATTGCAAGAGATATATTGCAGTACAAACTTATACTGGCATGATGTATTCCACATTATATAGTAATAAAGCACTTTGTTTAGAAATATTATACAGCAGCAAGAAACATTTTCTATATCAATGGTGAGTCTGAAATACTGCCGACTGATAAGAGATGTTAAGAAGGATGTCTCTCTAGCCATACATAAAGAAAACCCTGGATGTGCAGAAGAGTTAAGTAAAAGTAGAAATCAAAAATGTGGTAAAACTTCAGAGGTATTATTACACAGATGTAGGGAAGATTGGAAAATAGTTCATCTTCAAGAAGACTCAGATAATGTGGAAAAAAAGTCGTTATAAGAAAGCCAGATAAGAATGGCAGAGTAGAGCTGGAGAAGAGAAGGGTATATGAGGAAGGGAAAGAAGAAAGCATGGCAGGGGGGTTCAGGCTGGGATAGCACAGGATCAGAGCCAGGTGATAAAAAGGAAGTCTTTTAGAGTATGTTTAAAAGCATGAAATGTAGAGAGTCAGTAAGGTAGCATACTCTTCTCATCGCAGTAGGTTTGATTGTGGTCCACAACTTAAGCAGGGTAACAATGATGGATGGCCCAAGTGATCTATGATGTTCCTATTCAAGATTAGAAAGTGACCAACACCAGTTCTGGGATCACTCAAAGTCACCAATCCTGGTAACCATCTTCTGACCAATGGGAAGGTTATACTCTTTAAAGGAAATTCTGTACATTCCTTCCTCAAGAGATGAAGGAACATGTGCACTGTCCAATCAGATGACAAAATGACAGGCAGAAATTAAAAAAAAACAGTAGCTAGGGAGCTAACAAGATATCTGGGTAGAGAGCAGGAGGCATGACTGCTGAAACAGGGAGGTGTCAGAGCAGTTCATTAGGAAACCTATTTGTACTTTCATCTAAATGCTAATACCTGAGTAAGAACAAAGGTAAGCTGGAAATGGGAAAGGGAATGCAGTGATACAGAGTTTGCACCAGGATCAGGAGAAAAATAGGGAAAGACAAAACCACCCTAGTATCCTTGTGTTTAAGAAGAGAGGTGGTGGTGGTGATGATGGTAAATAAGATTCAATATCAGAAAGAGGCCTTCTGCTGTTAGTTAGAGCCTTATTATGCAAACATGTATGTCTTCATCCCAGTAGCCCAAACAGCTTTGTGAATCTTGTGTCAGCACAGAGTGATATGATGCAAACCCATTAGCTGCTTAAAAAATCATTACTCAGAGTTGACAATGAATTGTCAGGGCTCAAGAAAATCCTGGTCAGCAGTGGGAGACAGATATGTAAGGGGTACAAAACTGAAATACACTTTTACTGCAGTGTATTTCTTTCACATACATTTATGTTTATACAAATTGTGCTGGAACCATACCTGAAGTTGAAAAGTTACACTTCTCCATTCTTGTATACAAAGGGCATGACATTTTCCTTATCTGAGCTGAGATTTCACTTCGTTGTCCTGTAGTTACATTTCAGCTTCTCCCTTGTGAATGAATTTATTTTCATTTTTATGGGTAGCATTGTTAGTAATGTACTTCTGTTCTGATGTAGTATGGGGAGGTATGATCTGATGTATTAGGGAGATGTCGGAGAATTTCATTAGGAAAGCTCCACACAGAATGTTGTACCTGCATCTAAATGTAAACACCTGAGTAAGGACATCAGGAATCATTTCCTGAAAACATGAATTACATTCTTGCTTGATAACAGAGAGGAAGTTTAAGATGATGGAACTAGCAGCTTTACATTAGACTTTCAGAGAATAGCAGAATGACATTTTAGTAAGGAGGAAACATAAGGCAAGCAGTTCAAAAGTTGGCTGTCCCACATTCTAATTAAAAACTGAAGTGCAAATTCTGTACATTTTTTTCTTTCAAGACACTGTCATATGGAATGGTATATTTGCTAATAAATTACAATCTGTATGTCTATGTTTGGAATCCTTTTTTTTAATGTATTATTATGTGTCTCAGACCTTATCACTTACACCAGCACGTCTTCAGGATTGTACCTAAAGTCTAATAGGTCTTGTCCATCTTGTCCATGAATCTTGTCCAGTTAACAGACACTAAAGGTTGAGATATGTTATAGGCATGAGTGGGCAAAATAAGTTAGTCATCTTTCAAAGAAGATTAAGGCTGAAAACACTTTCGGTCAGTCCAAAAGTGGTCTGTGTAAGCGATAATAACAGAAAGCATTTAACTGTAAATAAAAATAAGTAAAGGATGCATGGAATAGAGCCCCATCCAAAGGTGCTGGAGAGACATCATACATGGCTATATGAACTGGCACAGGAGTATTCCTGCAACACTATGCGAAAAGCATCATATAGATTTCTGTGCGGTTCAACAAGCTGTGAAACAATGAAGCAGATGTTATAATTGCTTGTCATGATCCACAAAGGTGTTTTCACGGAATCTGTGCAGAATTTATGAATGCCTACTATATGGCACCATGGCCTATAGTAACAGTTGTTCGTCACTGTTAGCTGTTACTATGTTTATACAGACTAGCGGTTGCTTATCCTTACTGCATCACTTATTGGATGTGACAGGTTAATGTGGTTTTCCAACTTACTGCTGCTCAGTAGCTTAGAGTTTCGTTTAGCTGATTTTTGTTTATGATGTATGTAAATGTTAATGATTTCTCTTTTCTTATGCTAATGTGCATGTGTAATGAGAGCATCACTATTAACCATTAGCAGTGTCTCCTTCTTGAACTCATTTACGTTAAGCTACCTCCCGCCGTGCACTTCAAAGTCTTCGCCTTCCTGACTCAGCGGCCTTAGTTTTCTTCAGTACATGCACTGCTATTGTTTTCTTTTCTCTTACAATTATTTTAAGTACTTGCGAATTTATTTATTTATATAGTGAAATCTGAGACGCCTTCAAGTCTATTGATGCTTGCTGTCTACCATGACTTTCTTAAGACTGTTGAAAGATTGTGTCCGATATATAATTAGTAGTGGGAAATATATAGCTATGTCACAATATGTTTTTCAAATGTCTGTGAAAAGTGCATTTGATTGTAATCATTTACTTTACTGAGCTTCACCTCTTGAGTTTTATTTTATTTTTCTTTTTGGAACTTTGATATTTATAATTATTTTACTGGAGCTTTCATCCCCAGGCCTCCACTTTAAATCTCCTCTCTAAAACTGGACTTCCCCTGCCGAACAAAAGCAAAATAAATAAAATAAACTTTGAATGGTTGCCATATTGTTTTATTCACTGAAGGCAGGTATGAGCTCACTCCCCTATTTAGCTTTCTAGATATATCTTTCTTGATCCCAAAAAAGATTTGAATCCTGAAGACTAGCAGATGTTATTCTAGGAACTTCCTTAATGATTTTAAGAAGATGGATCTAAAACTATTCAACAGCTTTCATAAGTGCAGAACCTATTTGGCTGTCATTGACACATCATAGTTAATCAATAAATTAGTACTACAGAAATTTGAACTTGGACCCTACTTCTCTGTCTTCATAAATGGATTTGTAGTTAACCCTAGCACAGTGCATCAGATCACCAGTGCAGATTACCCTTTACTACAGTCATCCAATATACAGATCATCCTTTTCTGGCAGTCATACATTCATAGGTACTTGTTAAGCTATTGGTCTCTGAGGATCTTTGGAAGTCTAGCCCTGAGCTCATCCAATAATTAAATTCTGCCACTGCTAAGTATGTAAATGTGCATTTGAAGGCTTAGCCTCTAAAGAAGTAATGCATCAAGCCCTACATATTTATTTAGAAATGCTGATGTAATTACATGAATTCAGCATAAATGCAAGTCTCATCTTTTGAATGATGTAGCTGATTTGTGTGTTTCATTACTACCTTAGTGATGTATTACCTTCTCTTCAATCTAACACCAGTTAAGATTTCATAGGGTCCAAGTAATGGTGGCATTCTTTTCCACTTAAAACCTAGTAGTGATAATCAAGAATTAGGATATAATAAAGAATCAGAATAACAAAAAAAATATTTCTGCTACTGCACTTGACCTGAAAGTGAATATGACAACATTTGTATTATTTGGAACACACAGAAAGTTAGCTAGAAGTGAAGGAGGGTAGGATCATAGGAATTTCCAAAGGATACATATTTGGGTAATACCTTTAAATGTCTTAGGGTTTGGCTTGACATCCCCACCCCATCTTCAGATTGTACACAGTAAGTCTACTTCCACACCCAGACTTGTATGTCTGCATGTTGCAGAACACACAGAAAAGTAATAAAGAGGCTAAGACAACAACAGTGATTATGTGTGTCTGCTCTCTTTGTAGTATACATTGTCATTATTTGCAGGCACATCTGGCAAGGTACCTGACAAATTCTGAGAGCACAACAAACAAAATCTAGCAATTTAAAACAAGTGTCACGTGTAGGTAACACAACTGTTTTATTCTGGCTCAGACAAGTTGGCTTCCAGCTCTATTTTATTTTCAAAATGTTAATGCTAAACCACTTTAGGTATCAGCAAAGCACATTAATGCTAAAGCTTAAGTAAATAATAACTAACACTTAATATATTATATATCTATATATGGAATCTAGAGATTTGGTTACAAGTTTCTTTTGTCATGGCAAGATTTCTTTGTAAAATGAATTGGTGAAAAATATATTGAATTATACTATATTCAAGTTGTGGCACTTACCATTGCACAGCCCCGGTTTATTTCCCTTTTTTCATGGTTGTTCAACCATGGAGTTGGTATACATAAGTTATGGTGGTATGGGAATATGTGCACTTATTTTGGGGAGTTTGTGCTTTATTTTGTTCTGTAGGGTACTTGTTGAGAGCTGTGCATGACTGCAGATATACCCTAGCTGCTTACTTTTGCAATCTTTTAGTTCAGAATTTGGGTTATCAGTGAATTGTGTGCTTGATGAAACTGGTTGATGTATTCTGTTTCAACCAATTTCCCCTTTCGTAGTTCGTAATATAAACATATACCTGTATCTAACCATCTGTATCTATCTATCTATCTATCTATCTATCTATCTATCTATCTATCTATCTATCTATCTATCTATCTATTTATCTATCTATTTATCCATTGGTAAGAGATATACATCTGAAATATGTATAGCAAATTAGACACATTGATTCAAATGTAAATCCTTAAAAGATATGAAAATTTACTTTCCTTTACCTTGGTATTCATCACAGCATGTGTTTTCAAATGTAACTGTCTTTAAATTGAATGGTTGTGTGGGAGCAAAATTTAGAATCAGGATTAGACCAAAGTAAGCAAAATGTGGTTTCTCAAAAATATATTGCAAGTTTTATGTAATTAATGAGGCAACAGCAAAATAAATGCTGGACAAAAATATCACAGTGCACTGCATCATTGTACTGGATACCATATTTTTAAAATATATAAAGGAATATGATCAATGGCAAACAAATATTGTGGAACTATACAAATATAGAATTATTTTAAAGAGAATGAGAAAGAGAAAGCATCTAATTATAAAAATAATCTACAAATTATAATCTACAGAAAAGCTGGTAAAAAAGCAAAATAATAATAATATTTATTTATTTATTTTTACATTTGTTGACCGGGCTAGTCTAACTGGATACATGTCCATTTTCAGTAGAGGCCCGGGGAGATAAGCTCCGAGGAAGTAAAAATATAATCACATTATACAAAGATTAATTTGTATGTTAAACATTGCAAGAAAAAAAACAGGGAATAATCACAGTGGTTGTTTGTTCATAGCATAGTGCTAAATATACAAATATACTTAATACAATACAAATGGAGTTGTAATACAACAAATGTAGTTGCAATACAACATATAAAAAGATAGCAGCTGAGTTAGATAACATATTAGTAAACAGGTTGACATAGAGAAGGAAAACAAAAAGTAGGAGCTGTAATAATCAGTATAAGAGTTAATACCTAGTCTGCTTAAAGAAATTAAGAGGGTGTAAGTAAAAAAAATCTAGAAAGGTCAAGGTCAGTTGTTAAGAAAAGGAACAAGAATACTGAGAAGAAGAGAGCAGGTAGATCCAAGTAAGAAAGGTGGTAGATCAGTCAGGTTTGGTACAGGGGCACAGCCAGTGTGTTCTGAGAAAAAGTTTCAGTTTGTTTTTAAAGAGTGATATAGAGGAAGAAGGTTCCAGGATTTTCCAACAGCATTAGAGAAAATTGAGTCTCCAGTCCTGTTGTTTGACTTACAAATATTTACCAGAAGTCTATGTGATGAACGTAAGGTCTTTAGATTGTTGTAGGGGATAATGAGGGTAGATAGTATAGGGGTATTGGTAGGATGGTAAAGGGTTTTGTGGGCAATGGTAAGTTGGTGGAATTTAAGCTGGTTTTGTAATTCAAGCCATCCTAGTTGCTTTAGGTCAGTACAGTGGTGGGTTCTGAAAGGTTTACCTGTAGCAAATCTGACTATGCTATTGTAGGCATTTTCCATTTTATTAAGGTTGTTTTTAGAGAGATTAGTGTATATGGGTGAGGCATAGAGGAGAGTAGAAATTAGGTGAGTGTGAGCAATAGTTATTCTAGCTGCAGGAGAGAGGAAGGGCTTGATCCTGTAGAAAGAGCCCAGTTTTCTATTAACAGATTTTAAACTATTATTAATATGGGTGTCAAAGTTAAGGTTGTTATCTATGGTGATACCAAGTAGTTTGGTAGTTGGGTCTGGGGATATAGGAGTACTGTTATTGGATGTTACTGTGAAGTCTATGGGGGGGACTTACAAGTAGGAGTGAAAAGGAGGAGTTTAGTTTTTTTGGGGTTTAGAAGGAGACAGCGTCGAGTAAACCATAGTTCAACTGTGTTAAAGACCTTTTGGGTAAGGGAGTGAAGTTCAGATATTGATGTGGCTGAGCATATAAGTGTCGAATCATCTGCATATTGTATGCATGTAGCTTGGGGAATTGTTAGGTGAAGGTCACTGATAAATATAGAAAATAGGAGAGGCCCTAATATGGACCCTTGCGGGACCCCTACATTGATGGGTAGATGGGTAGATGAGTAGATAGAATATTGTGCCAAAGCACAGCCTGTTGTCTGTTATCCAGATAGGATTGGAACCATTTTATAGCTAATGCATCCAGTGACAGAGATTTGAGGATTTTTATAAGTAACTGGTGATTTACCATATCGAACGCCTTAGACAGATCTATAAACAGTGCAGAGGAAAGCATATTGAGGTTTTGTTTTTTGATGATACAGTGAGTGAAGGAAAGAAGGGCAGTCGTAGTGTTGTGTGAAGGTCTGAAACCATGTTGAGAGTTGGAAAGTAGGGATTAGATGGTCTAGCAATTGTTTATGGATGCATTTTTTCATGATCTTTGCTAGGGGAGACCTACGGCAATGGGACGGTAATTGGAGATTTCAGTGGAGTTACCTCCCTTATGAAGGGGGATAATATGGGAGACCTTCCATATGCTAGGGATGTGTCCTTCAGTGATTGTTCTATTGGTAAGAATGGAAATGGGGTAAGCAATAGATTTGGCTGCCTTTTATAGGCATTCGGCAGGTATCTGGTCAGCTATAGGAGTGCATGGTTTAAGTTTTTGGATGAGGGCAAGAATATATGTAGTTGGGACTGGTTGGAAGAGAAATGGAGGGGGTTGGTTAGTGATATAGTTGGATATAGGCAAGTCCTGAGTGGATAGCTGACTGGCAATAATAATAATCTACAAATTATAATCTAGACAAATGCTGGGGAAAAAGGAAAAAAACTAAATAAATCAGCAGTAAAATGATGTAAAAGCAATGATAAGGAAACATTTATGACTAAGTTAAAATATTCATAAACTCTTCAAACAAAAAATGCAGCATCTATGTTAAAGACGGTATGCCCTTTTCTAGAAGTAGATGATAATCTAAACATTTTATTTTATTTTAACTCCTGCTTAATGTGATGAAATTGATTTTTTCCCCAGGTAACATGAGGATTAAACTGATTATCACATTACATGCAGTAACTCACTCAAAAATTAGTATCATCTTAGATATTGCCGTATCAAATGAAGGATTAAAGTCAAACACAACAATATGCAGACTTTTAAGTTTAACATGTACAATGTCTAAGGTACCTGATCAAATAATGCCATCATTCACTAATATTATGTTTTATTTTATTTACTGTTTATTTATGTGTAATGGGGAAGTGCTTTTTTGGTCCAACCAGTCATTTTAGACACAGCAACACATACTAGAATTTCCATGCTGAATATATTGTCACATAGTAATTACGCTGACATTCATGTGGTACAGCCATATTCGCTGTGTATAACCCATGTACAGTAATAGGTATGGATTGCTGGAATGGTTGTCACATGGGCTAGAAGGACATAGCTTTGGCCTTATACTATTATTTTTGCAGAGTGGCTACAGATGGCACTGTTTAAATAAATGTTTGATGCAGCACCGTGGGAAGTGAAACTCTGCATGCAGATACTTGAGCATTGCATGTTGGATCATAAATGATGTTCGTATATGTTTCTTCACAACATGCTACCTGAGTAAAGGCTGATATCCTACAGTTCAGTAAGCCCATGGCCATAGCCATGCATACACAGTCATGTTCGCACTGAAGGCTTAAGTTACAAATCTACAAGATGTGTCCTGAAGAGAAATTAGGATCTACCACACCAAGGGCTACAATAAGGCCTAGGCTTCTGCCAACTAAAGTGTTAGTCTAAGATATGAAATTATTAACTTTTGGTTTGTTACCCAGGTATATAATTTCATTGTGTAGAATGCAAATAGAACTACTGAAGAACTATAAAAATGACATTAGATGTTCTGAGCTACAAGGACATTGACATAGAATTTGGGTAAAATCTAACTAAATATACGTATGACTATAAAACAAGGCATATAATCACATCAAGTTCAGATTTATTAATTCTTCTTGATATAAGCTTAACCAAGTAGTACTGAGCTAGTAACTTAGACTTCTGAGTTTATAAATGTGTTATTTATAAATTTACAAAAACAGCAACAACTTTTTAGGGAACATATATAGAAATATTTAGTGACAAAAATCCAAACACTTATAATGTATCATGCATGGAAATAAAGTTATTAGGAGTAATATATCATTCTAATCATAATTTAATGAATGTTACTACATATGCTGCTATCCCTTTGATTTGTTATTAATAATAACTGCCTTAAATTACCTGAATACCTCATCCAATTAAAGAGTTGAAAGATGTTTAAAAGGAAGAATTAATGTACTTGATAACTTGTTATGAGGTTAGACTATACTCACTGTCTGGATTCATTGTTATAGAAATTACTAAATTATGACATACATTTTTGCTGTGGTACTGTGGTACTGACCTTGTCTCTTCAAATTTTTATTTGTGAACTATGTCACATTCAGCAATTACAAGGGCCAATAGTTTACCTTCCAGAAAAATATGATGCATATTCTTGTATAACACCATGTTCCAACATCATTTAATAAACTCTCAATACAGATAAAACCAAGTAGCATTTTAATGAAAATTAAAAATAAAAGGGCACATAGGTGGGGAACAGAAAACAGAAACAATGAATTGTGTGTTTAAGGCTTCTCAGTAATTAGAGGTAATAATAATACCTTGATAGTATTCAGTGAAGGCATAAAAATGCACAAAGGAATTATGCATTTCAGACACATTGATTTACATTAATGAGGTAAAGTCTGCAATTAATAATTTCTTTTTCCTATTTTTCCTGTCTGAATACTGCTTAGGTAGAAAATGATCATCATTGCTTTTTGGAACCCCTAATCACATACAATTCCTGTAGGAGAGATTACACCAAAGCTGACAATTATTTATATTAGTCAGGGGACTTCACTAAATTTCAGAAGTGAAAATAGGTACTTAAGAAAATTCTGGAGCCATGTTTCAATGACAAATAGAACAGAAATTGGCCTACTACATGATAGAATTGGAGAAAATATAAATGTCTACAAAATAAAATTAAATAAAAGAGAAACTGGCCTACTTTATGAGAGTAGTGAAAAAAATAATGTCTACAAAATAAAGTAGGGTGTTGTAATCTCAAGTAACTGTTATATTTAAGGTATTTCTTTGTAATAGCAACTGGGTGTAATTACTAGCATATGAAAAATCCTTACCAAAGTTTAACAAAGATTAAATCAGGTTTGCAAGAACACGTGAATAGCAAATAGTAAACTATATGAAGAAAAATGTCTAAATGGTACCCATGTTTAAGGAGCAGATTAACAATAGCTGCATTTTTTTACACAATTCCTTGCACTTTATAATTTTATGTGAGAAATGATATGATCAAATAAGGTTTGCCTGAGTGTGCTGTCTGTGTTCGTAACAAAATTCAAAAACATTTTGTACATGGGTGATGCAAAATATTCTCTCATTACAGATACTTTCTCCATGTTTCACTATGCCAGGATGTTACATTGTTAGTGCTTTAGTTATCCTTCTTGATTTACCATAATAGTTCATAGATTTAAAGTTCCTGTTGCAAACTGGATCCAGCATTTTTGGTAAATTTTTTTTCTTGCTTCATATGACCACAGATACCCTGCAATTTGACAATTCTTTTTTTCAGTAACTACTGCTTGATTTGTTTCTAGCTTCATAATAGATGCCTAAATACTTCATCCTTAAATGTTCAGGGTCTACTTATTAGTTTCCCCTCAATTGTTTGGCAGTGCCCTGTATAGACACAAACACCTTAACTGACATTTTTCCTGTAAAAGCACAATTGAAATTTCACCAAAACCTAGTTGCACACAGGACACTGTCCCCAGAGTTGCAAACCGGATACTCCTGACATTACTTTATACTCTCACTGCAACTGTGTAATCAGTAAAAAAGGCTCTGTTGCCATGGATATGAACTTTCCCAGTATCTCCATTAGCAGCTTGGTGGATATGGGCATCCTGAGGCAATGTAAAACTTGCCTCATGTTTACTGACAACCAGTTAATTCTCAAACAATGATAAATACAGCAAATACAAACCAATGAAAAATGGAAACTTAGAACAACAAAAGTGAGCAATACCGAAAACATGGTGAAAACACACTCAAAGTAAAGACAAATAATTTATTATGAAACTCTAGTGCCTCAGCTATAGACAAGCCTTCCAGGAGCCTTGCAGTTCTCAAACAAACTGATATGGTATGTGAGATGTATTTACACAATGTTAATAGAGACAAGCTCTCACATAGAAGTACTCCTAATGTCGATATGGTTGTCAGTAGTACACACTCTGCACCCATCACACACAATTCAAAGCAGACATGTATACCTACATATGCTGAAGCACTTAATGTAACCTTCCTAAACTCCAAAGACCTCCTAGATGAAGTACAGATAAATACCCGCAGCAGCCTCGAATGCATTCTTTCAAAACACCCACATCAACACCTGCAGCCACATCTCATGGAGCCTCTACTTCTGAGCCCATAACGCAAGCCACCACACAATCCAACATTCTGGTCATTGGCGCCTCCATTGTGAGATACACTGATGTCCTTTTCACCAGGCTGAGTAAGGAGAAAGTCAGGGTCAATTGCTTATCAGGGTCTAGGATCTGCCACATTTGGGACAAACTCAGGTTATTGGACCACAAATATCAGTATGATTCAGTCATAGTCCATGTGGGTGTAAATGACCTGAGACACACCTCCCTAGACTATATGAAGAGAGACATCATGGAGCTCTTGGAATACATATCCCAGGCTGGTATGAGCCTAGCACTGAGCAGCATTTTACCTTCTCCAAACAGGATGCCACAATATGAACAAAAGATAACTGACTTTAATAATTAGTTTAGTTTCTGGCATCATTCTAAGGGGGGTGCAAAATTTGTCAGCATGGAAATAGATGGGCAACAGACCACGCTGCTTTGCCACAGATGGTCTGTACCTCTCCCTTCTAGGCTTTCAAATATTAGCTAAAACATTGCCTTCCCCCATAGTGCCTTTTTTAGGCAATGCCAAACTGAAGGTACTACCAACATAGCAAATCATAACCAATAAAATCCAAAGGTATTACTGCTGAATGCTAGGAGTCTAAAAAAAACTCCACTCCCTAGAAACTCTCTTTACTCTAGAGAACGCTGACATCTTTGCAGTCACTTAGACATGGTTTAAAGTGGCAGACAGCACACATACAGTGCAAGGTTATAATGCCTTCTACACATTTAGACCAGCTACTTCACAGGCAGGGGCTAAAGGTGGAAGTGTCTTGATTTATATCAAAAATAAATATACTTCAAGGCTGGTCAAACAGCACAATGTGCTTGAGCTGCTCCATGTTCAAGTCACCAAAGGCAAAATCCAATACCAATTCCTTGCAAGCTGTAGGCCACCCTCTGTGATCCAGGAATCCAATATAAAGAATTTCAACTTAATGGAAACACTCACCATCCAACCAAATACCATATTCATGGGTAACTTTAATTACCCAATATTAACTTACAATCCTATACAACACCAAATGCACAGCCACAGAGATTTCTGAATTTTGTAAACACAAACTCCCTGGACCAGAGTGTCAATACACCAATCAGGGGTACAAAAATACTGGATCTAGTCCTCACTAATATGGGAGACTGCTGCACAACTCCTACTTGTAATGCCTTCCATGGTAAGGCCAGACCACAAAATGGTCTCCTTTGAAGTAAAAATAAAACCTGGACCCCCCGCTAAACCTGGAATATTCAAAACTACTCTAAGGCTAACTTAGCAAACATCTAGTACAGCTGTGATACATGCCAGATATGGGAGTCATGATAAGTGCCAGGGCTGCCAGCACACACATTTATGATAATGCCCTGGGCATTGCACATGACCTGGCAGTTGATGGAGTGGTACCCCTTGCCAATGACATGGATTCTAATCTCCTCACCGGGTGGTGCCTTGAAGTGTATAATTGTGTGATATATGGCACCCAGTCCCACAGAGTAGTGTGCTATACAGTATTAGTGTTGCATACTGCTCACCCTCACCTCAAGGGTGAAGGGAAAATAAATGTGATCACTGGCATGTGGTAGCATGGCATCCAGTAACTGGTGGAGTACCCTGGATGCTGATGCCTGTGAGACCCCCATCATGTCCCCAGTTGGTCTTTGGAATGTACCCGTAGCTAGTATCCTTATAGCTACACATAAATTTGTTTCCGCTGGTATGTGTTATCTAACTCAAGGTTCACTTACATAAAATTAGACCTGTTAGTAACAGCCTGCATTTAATTGCTGGAACATGTATTCTGAGAGACTGCTTTCCAATCTATCTGCAAATATACACAGCTGAGTATATATTTTTTTGGTTTTAGAGTTTGTTAATTGTTGCTTAGATCTCTGTTGAAACTGTTGTCTCCCTGTTCTAAGAGACTGCTTTCCAATCTATCTGCAAATATACAGAGCGGAGTATATTTTTTTTGTTTTTAGAGTTTGTACTGTTAGTTGTTGCTTAGATCTCTGTTGAAACTGCCCCACCCCCATTTTCTGCCGTGTCTTCAGTTGGTATAACTGTTTTTTACAGCTTGTGTGTTATCTAACTCAATGATCACTTGCATAAAATTAGACCTGTTAGTAACAGCCTACATTGCTGGAACCTGTGTTCTGAGAGACTGCTTTCCAATCTATCAGCAAATATACAGAGCTGAGTATATTTTTTGGTTTTAGAGTTTAATTGTTGCTTAGATCTCTGTTGAAACTGTTGTCTCCCTGTTCTGAGAGACTGCTTTCCAATCTATTTGCAAATATACAGAGCTGAGTATATTTTTTGGTTTTAGAGTTTGTACTGTTAGTTGTTGCTTAGATCTCTTTTGAAACAGCCCCCCCCCCTATTTTCTGCCGTGTCTTCAGTTGGTATAACTGTTTTTTACAGCTTGTGTGTTATCTAATTCAAGGATCACTTGCATAAAATTAGACCTGTTAGTAACAGCCTGCATTTAATTGCTGGAACCTGTGTTCTGAGAGACTGCTTTCCAATCTATCTGCAAATATACAGAGCTGAGTATATATGTTTTGGTTTCAGAGTTTAATTGTTGCTTAGATCTCTGTTGAAACTGTTGTCTCCCTGTTCTGAGAGACTGCTTTCCAATCTATCTGCAAATATACAGAGCTGAGTATATTTTTTGGTTTTATAGTTTGTACTGTTAGTTGTTGCTTAGATCTCTGTTGAAACTGTTTTCCCCACCCCACCCCCATTATTTTCTGCAGTGTCTTCATTTGGCATAACAGTTTTTTACAGCTTGTGTGTTATCTAACTCAAGGATCACTTGCATAAAATTCGACCTGTTAGTAACAGCCTGCATTTAATTGCTGGAACCTGTGTTCTGAGAGACTGCTTTCCAATCTGTCTGCAAATATACAGAGCTGAGTATATATTTTTTGGTTTTAGAGTTTGTTAATTGTTGCTTAGATCTCTGTTGAAACTGTTGTCTCCCTATTCTGAGAGACTGCTTTCCAGTCTATCTGCAAATATACAGAGCTGAGTATATTTTTTGGTTTTAGAGTTTGTACTGTTAGTTGTTGCTTAGATCTCTGTTGAAACTGCCCCCCCCCCCCTATTTTCTGCAGTGTCTTCAGTTGGTATAACTGGTTTTACAGCTTGTGTGTTATCTAACTCAAGGATCATGTGCATAAAATTAGACCTGTTAGTAACAGCCTGCATTTAATTGCTGCAACCTGTGTTCTGAGAGACCGCTTTCCAATCTATTTGCAAATATACAGAGCTGAGTATATATTTTCTGGTTTTAGAGTTTAATTGTTGCTTAGATCTCTTTTGAAACTGTTTTGTCCTATCCACCCTCCTTATTTATGGCTTGTAGTTTAAATTTGGTGGCTTTTGCAGTTGCCCGCCCCACTGTAGATTTGATCTGGGACACTCCCTCAATCCCATCTTTTTACCACATTCTACCTAATAAACTCTTTCTGCACTTGCTTTTAGTCCTTTTTAATTTAATTGCATTTGTAAACTGTGTTTGGTCTAATATTGCTACATACTCAAGTGCGCTAGCTTGCAATGCATGTGAATTGTTTTTACTACTGTTTTTGCTACTTTTCTGTAAAAAAAAAAACTGTAAGCCTGTTTCCTACCTTTCCTGTAACTAGTGTTCCAGATACATATTTGCTGTTTCCAGGACTGTATGTAAGCTTCTGAGCCCCCCCAAGCCTTTCTGTGTTGGAGGGAAGCCTTCTAGCTTATTAGTGGGAGTGGTAAGCACTAGGTAACCTGTCTACCGCATAAGGAGTGGTTCTGGCCCAGAAATTGTAGTTACTGGCCATTTGGGCAATCTCTTCCATCTCTCTCAACATTCTGATTTGAAAGCCTGCATTTGCACTTGTTTCTGTCTTGTAGCTAGTGCAGATACAGATTCTTAGTTTTTGCACTTAAATTTGCTTATTCATGCTCAGCACTTGTTCAGAACTTGTAAGCACTAAATAAGCTACTAATTACTATAGCACTCAACCTTCCTCATTACCTAGAGGAAAACAGTTTTTGTACTTACTTTTCTCACTTGCTTAGAGAAAAACAGCTCTTGTACTCACTTTCCTCACTTATCTAGAGGAAAATATTTTTTTATTCAGGCATGTCCAAGGGTCAGCTCCCAGCATTCTCTCCTTTCTACCTGATGAATCTGGGCATCTTGAGGTAATGTAGAAATTGCCTCATGTACACAGACAGACATCTCCTCCTACCACCCAACACTACAACCTGTGAGAGATGCACTTATCTAGCCAAACTGGAGGTAAAGCTCTCTCCAACCAAGAATTAACTTGACAGTCATGAGGAGAAGGTAAACATTTGCACCACACCACACTCATCACATAGTCTCACTAAATCTACACCACCAAAATCCACACATAGTAACACAAAAACATTCACAGAGGCTCTCAATAATAATCTGTCTAAGTAACAGAGACCTCCAAAGCAGAAACGCAAGCAACCTCCATCCCCCAACACAACCCAAATGACACATAGCCCACAGACTCAGTGTGCCATTCAACCACAGCCAATAAGGCAAAACAACGTACCCAACACACTAGTCATAGGTGACTCTATAGTCAGGCACACTGATGTCCCACTCACCAGGCTAAACAAGGAGAAGGTTACTGTCAGCTGCCTGTCGGGTGCCAGGATCCACCACATAACCAATGCACTCAGATCACTCCACAACAAGTACAAATATGACTCTGTCATTGTCCATGTTGGTGTGAATGACCTGAGATATACCTCCCTGGACTACATGAAAAGAGACATGGAAGAGCTCTCTGATCTTGTAGCCCAGGCAGGTATGACCCTAGCCCTGAGTAACATTCGGCCATCGCCCAGAATTATACTGCAGTACAAGGACAAAATGATTGACTTCAACAATTGGCTAACCTTCTGGTGTCATTCTAAGGGGATCCAGTATCTGTCTGCTTGGGATGACATGGTCGACAGACCACGATGCTTTGTCACAGATGGCCTGCACCTGTTGCCCCTGGGATTTCGGATACTGGCTAAGGCTCTTATTGCCCCTATAGTGCCATTTTTAGGCAAGGTTCAAATAACAAATTCACCACTGTAACAGGAACAGGCAAGCAAAAACTGAGGGTAATGCTACTCAATGCTAGAAGTCTAAATCTCAAAAAGCACTCACTCGAGGCACTCCTTAAAATGGAGAACATTGATTTCTGTGCAGTGACTGAGACCTGATTCAAGGCTCCAGAGAGCACCCCTGCACTACCAGGCTATAGCTCATACCACACTTTTCGGCCATGTAACCTGGACCGAAACACCAAAGGCAGAGGTGTGTCCATATTCATTAAGGATATCCACACCTCCAGGCTAGTTGCTCAGCATAATGCATCTGAGGTTATCCAAGTGCAACTAACTCTGGGCAAACCTTCAATCCAAATTATAGCTTGCTACAGATCCCCCACCATGCCCCAGGATTCCCACTCCTCTTTTCATGATGTACTGGAAAATATTAGGGTTCACCAAACACCATAATAATGGGCAACTTCAACTACCCCACCATTAAGTGGTCAAACTACTCGTGTACCAACTCCTTAGCTCAACGCTTTCTGGAATTCATAAACTCCAATGCCCTGGATCAACTTATCCACACCCCCACCAGGGGCAACAATATCCTAGACCTAGTCATTACCAACATGAGTGACCGGTGTTCCACACCTGAAGTCAACTCCTCGTTGGTCCAATCTGACCATAAGCTAATCACCCTTGATATCCACATCCTGCCCCCACCCGCCATTAAGAAAACCATGGTAAAAAATTTCTCCAAAGCCAACTTCATGCTTCTTAAGACAGAAGTGGTGAACTTCATGACACCCATGCAGATGGACAATACAGTTACAACTGCTGAATCCTACACAAATGCACCCTATAAGCACTTACACGAGTGCATGGATCGTGCTATCCCAAACAGAACCAAAATGCTATCCTCCAAAAAAAGGAAGCCAATCTGGTGGTCCCCTGCCATAAACAAACTGTAATACAGAAGGAAGAAACTGTTGCAAAAGAGAGTAACATCCCATGAGTGGAGGAGCTCCCTGGTCAGCCTCAGTAAGAAGCTGAAATCTCTTATAAGATCCTCCAAAGCTAGCTATGAAAACAAAATCACCACTAATTCTAAGGACAACTACAAAGCATTCTATAGCTAGGTCAAGAATCTCGATGGCAATACCCAGATCTGCTCTGAGGTACAGCACAACGGCACGAAAACTACAGAACCAACTGATATTGCCAACATCCTGGCAGATAGGTTCAGTGCTGAATTTACCCCCCCACCCCCTAAATGGCAAATATCTATACAGGAAGAATGCAGAGTCCCTGTAATCACAACTACGCAGCTAAAAGCTGCACTCTCTAAAGCCAAAAACACAGCATCCATGGGACCGGACAGCATCCCAGGCTGCGTTTTACATGAGCTTCAGAACGAACTGGCTCCCCACTTAAGCACCATGTTCAATAATAGCCTCTCATCAAGCTTTGTGCCCACTGAATGGTGCACAGCAACAGTTATCCCACTCCACAAAGGGGGAGCCAGAAATGATCACGGGAACTATCGACCTATTAGTCTGACAAGCCTGGTCTGCAAGGCCATGGAAAGTATCATCATGGAACTCATAAACAAAGACATTGGTAACCTCCAAACTCTGGATCCCAACCAGTTTAGGTTTGTAAAAGGCAGATCATGGCTCCTGAACCTGATTGACTTCTTTGAGGCAGTCACCAAAGCCGTAGATGAGGGCAAGGTGGTTCACATAGCCTATCTTGACCTCGCCAAGGCTTTCAACCCCATCCCCCATTCTGGAATTATAGCTAAACTCACTAATCTAGGGGTAAATCCCTACATCACAAGATGGGTTGCCAACTGGCTCACTGACAGAACCCACACTGTAAAAGTTGCAGACTCCAAATCTGACCTCAAAGCAGCGACAAGAGGAGTACCACAGGGATCTGTCCTGGGCCCTCTCCTGTGTGGTATCTACTTCTCTGAAGTACAGGCTTACACAGAAGGCCTCTGGCTAATGACGTTCGCAGACGACTGCAAACTAGGAGTCATAGTCAAGTCCCCAAATGATGCGGACATCCTACAGAAGGGCCTCGCTGAGACAGATGCCTGGTGTCAGAGCCATGGCCTCAAGCTCAATGCCAAAAAGTGCAGTGTCATCCCCTTTGGTAAAAACTCTGTACCCATGAACTACCACATGGTCAGCAATCTACTTAACACTGAATATGTGATAAGAGACCTTGGGACCCAGGTGGACAGTAGTCTCTCCTTTGATAGTCACATCACCACAGTAGTCAGGAAGTCCTTCTACGTGGCACACCTTATCATAAAAGGGTTCTCATCCAGGAAAAAAGAGGTCATTGTTACCCTCTACTCGACACTCATTAGACCCATTATAGAGTACAATGCCCCTTTTGGAATGCACCTTACAAGACATCTGCAGCAGCTGGAAAGGACACAGAAGTACCTCACAAAGAGGATTACTGGCCTCAAACAAATGCCCTACATTGACCGATTCAAAAAACTCCAGCTTTACTCCATAGCATATTGCCTACTCCGAAGTGATCTCTGCCTAACATATAAAGCTATGTCAAACCCAGAGCTGTTGGACATGCTACATCTAAAGAAATCCCAATCCCTCCGAGCTACATGCTCTAGGGACCTAAACCTTGTCACCACAATAAACAGGACATACTGGAGGGATAGATTCCTGTCCCAGAGACTTCCCATACTCTGGAACAGGCTACCCATCTATGTCAAGCAAAGTTGTTCATTAGCACTCTTCAAGAAAAATATTGATGAGTGGATGGGAAATAGGAAATACACCCCGGGGATCAATTCTGTGTCTCTGCTCGACAGTGGAACAGGAAAATAACTTTCTTGGGTGGTGTAAGCCAGGGAACCTTGTTGGCTAGGCTTACGTAGGCCCTGGGGCCGATAGCCTAGTACCTACCTATGAACCTATGAACCTATGAACCTGGGATGGGTTCCCCTCTTTTGGCTCTGAGTGTGAGTTGAGGGCAGCAGAGCTCAGTGAGTTATTGTAGTATGTCCGTGTCCACCCTGTAATACTGTACAATTTCCAGCTCACATAGCCCCTGGAAGGTTATCCTGGGCCTGAACACTCTTCTCCTTCTCTGTCTTGGCCTATGGTCAGTACCAGCAGCAGCATTGACCTCAGCATCTAGCCAATACAGATGTAGCAGACCTGCAGCACCCCCTAGCATTGCTTTAGTTAAAAATCCCAAGTCTGTACTCCACTGGTGCAGAGTATGGGGGTAAAACAGAATGTAGGGTTTATGCAACCTTTATAGTGCTCTGCTGTAGGTGCAGCCTTTGTAATTGGCTAGCTGTGATGCATTCCACCTGCCAAGTACATCATTAAGGACTCTTAATGGCCCTAGTTCAAGTGGAACAGGGGTCATCAGTAATTAAGATATCATTGCCTTTTTCAGCCAACTTGCAATTTTTTTAACAGCCTTCCATGCTAAACACTGTGGCATGCCACTCAAACACGTGCCACGAAGGTAAACAGTTTTCAGCACTCAATGTACACACTCCCATGAAAGGTCACACTGAGCATGGGGGCACACCACACAAACAAGTTCAAACCCTCTGAAACACATGCCCTGAAAGTAATCAAAGCTTAGCAGACACTGTACACATCTCGCTGCTCAGATTATTAAAAAAAATTATATCAAATTATTTTCCATTAGCTTTTGGACACACACTGGATAGTTTTGCGCATATCTGTATCTGTTATGCTATTTCTGTCCTTCTAACTGCACTTTTACAGCTCTTGTTCTCTGTTTAGCATCCTGTACACAGAAATTTTCTGTTCACATTTCAGACACCAACATGGGGTGTATAGAACTGCCTATCTGCTTGCTTGATCACTCTATCACCCTCATTTGCATGCAGTTCACCTGCTTATGAGGTGATTTGCATGCCACAGCCACTTCTGTGTTGGTGTGGTCGTGCATGCCCCTCAGCTCTGTTTACTGGATCACAAACCTGCTTACTTTCATGTAAGCAGTGTGCCACTATGCCTACACAGAAAAACAGTCCATGTAGGCTTTATTAAATTGCCCCACATCTTTCCACACCATGCTATCAACTTCCCTGTAATGTAGTCATAACAGTGGATCAAAATTGACTAGGAGCTCTTTCTATCCATAAGCCACCAGTATCAACAACTTTCCTGGTGGTAACTTTCCTCTGGGAATGCAACAAGCCTTGGGTATATACTGAGCAGTATGTTTGAAAAGCTTCCTAAATCCGCTTTGTTTATACTGCAAGTTAATTTGTACTGTTGCCAGGATATTGTGCCATTGTGTAAATGACAGTTAATGTTTTTCAAGCTCATTGTGCTCACCACTCATATAACGGCTGAAACAGACTCAATAGAAGTCAATATTAGATAAGGACAAGCTAATCAGGGAAAGATTCAAGGAATACCATAGAGAGAGTTATAAACAGGAATGGACAAAACTCTTAGAGTGGACCTGAGAAAGAATGTAGAAGAGTATATACTGCAAAGCAAACAAAGAACGGGTTTTACAAGATGGAGAGGAAAGCTGGAGGGGTGCATGAACTCTCCCTACAGTTCTACAAAAGGGGACTGGAAGAAATGTAGAAGTTCCTTAGAATAGGAACACAATACAGACAAAATATCTAAAAGTAAGGCCCAGGCTAACCCTGATACCTAAAGGAGGAGGTGAAAGGGAGAAGTTGTGGAATTGTACACCTATCTCTTTGATTAGTGTAAGTATGAAGAATTTGGCAAAGATATTAGCAGAAAGACTGGATGAAGTATTGCCAAATATAATATAAGCAGATCAAAATAACTTCATGAATGGAAGGAAGGCAGAAAAAATGGTGACCACTGCTGTAATTTACATGCAGGAAGGAAAAGGTGGGATTATGCTTTTTGACCGATGGAAGGTCTTTGATATGGTGAGGGGGGATTCTTTGTTGAACAATGCAGCAAAGGTAGGTGGGGGGAGAAGTTCATACATTCGATATAGGTCATATAACAAGACTCAGAAATTGAAATGCTCATAAATGGAGGAGTATCTGAGGAAACAAGTATAGAGAAGGGCACCAGACATGGGTGCCCACAATCTCCAGCCCTGTTCATGCTTTTGGTCACTGCACTGGTTCTGGAAGTCAGACACAGTAGAGAATTATGCTTGCAGAAAAGGAGAGGATAAATCTAAGTTTGTGTTATTTATAAATGACTGCATGGTAATGTCAGAGGATGTGGCTATAGCAATAGCAGTTGAAAAAGAGACATCTGAGAAATTTAATGAATTGATGGGACCCGGGTGAAAAACAAAATGACAATGGTACTAAGATTAAACAAAGGGAGGGAGAAAAGGAGATGAGGTGAGATACAAAAGAAGTTCCCAAAGTACTTAGGGCTCCATGTTGGGAACACAATGAGAGAAATAACAAGGAAGAAACAGAGGAAGTTATGAAAATAAGAGATACTTTTCAGAGAGAGGCAGAGAAGACATATAGTGCATGTGATAATTATTGCTGCAAGAATGATGATGTAAACAATAATTCTCCACCTACTCCATAATGTGCACGCAAATCCCAAGGTCAAAGGCTACAGTAAATATAAAAAGACTATGGGAAAGGGGTGAGCAAGGCAACATGTGGAATGAACACTCATATCCCATTGTGTGCACTGACATGTAGCACTTACTGAATAGGAACAGAGGAGAAGGAAAGTTAAGCAAAAGAAAGTGAGGGAGAGGGAGATGTTCAAAAGCTAACAATAGGACATTAATGAAGCAGCACTAAAAACACTTGGGATGCATGATGTTTGATAAAGGGTGCAAGGGACTTTCAGAGCAGTGTGGGTAACAGAATGCTAGGGGGCAAAGATAGGGTAGAAAAATGAAAATATTGAGAGAAGATGAATACCTCAAGACTAAGATATAGTATGTAATGAAAATATAGTAGGGAATGATTTAATGCAGTGGAGTAGATAATACAGAAATACAGATTACCAGAGGCCCATTGGTAGAGTTAGTTGGCACTTAGGGAGACCTGGAAAAATAATACAGAGGGCAAAGGGAGAAAGGAACAGGCAGGAAGGGAGGACAAAAGTAATACAGAAAGAAAAATGACTATTATTAGACTGCTGTGCTGAAGGTAAAAAAATCACCACAAAAAAAAAAGGAAGGTAAAAAAATGGGAGGATGATGAGTTGCACAAGATATTCTTGGACATGGGAATACGATGGCAGAAAGTGATTGCACTCTGGAGGAAATGGAAGAGATTAAATGGGAGGCAAAGAACCAAACAGGCAAGGTCAAGGATGAGGGATGAGAATGATTTGGGACAGGGAAGGGAAGGATAGAAGGTAGTTCCAGAATATTGGCAGAAGACAATTCAGGCAGCGAGGCACATGAGGAAAGTCCATGGAGCAGGAGGGCAAAGCCAACGAATACTGCATAAATGGTATCTATCCCCATGAGGCTGGTAAAGAACGGAGCAAATTAAGACAGCAGTTTCAGGAAGAAAATGCATGGATGATGCAGATATTCTGAGACTATGGGCTGGCTCCAGATGTCTGGAAGCAGGCACAGACGATTTATGGATACATATTTTAAAGGGAAGCAGTCACACTTTGGAATTCTGTATGTTGGTCTAAAGAAAGAGGACAGCATTAATACAGAAAGAAAAATGACTATTATTAGACTGCTGAGTGCTGAAGGTAAAATCATCACCACTCAAAACTGGAAGGGGTAAAAACAGTATGGGAGGATGAGTTGCACAAGATATTCTTGGACATGGGAATACGATGGCAGAAAGTGATTAAAATGTGGAAGAGGGATGAAGAAGCAATGTGAAGAAGTGTTAGATTGAAAATCATACAAAGAGGATGGAGATGATGAACCCAAAGGGAAAACAAGGTCTGTGCAGAGGACACAGAGTAAGAAATGAACCAGCCAACTGCTGATTAGATATGATGCACTATGCATGAGAATTGCACATTAATGTAATATACTGTAAAGTTAAAAAAAATTGAGGTAAGTAGACCAGAGCTTATCTAATTAAGCAACTATCTAAATTAAAAATAAATAAGTGCATATGGTAAGCAGTCATGCTGATTTCTATAAAGTTACTTATAACCTTGAAGAGCGTTGATAGTTTTGAAGGCATATGCATTTTTTAATATACATTTTAGTATACTCAGCACGAAAATGCAACCTAGAGTACAGTTTCCTTCTCCACCAAGTATGTCTTGATTTACATAGATGTATAGTTATAAGTATTTAGCTGCTAGACAGACATGTTTACATAAAATGATACTAGTGAGAAACTGACTCTCTCAAAGGTAGATTTGTATTGTGTGCCATTCAGACTGCTGTAATACCTATGAGGCAAGGTAGGCGTGCAGTGTTCACCTAAAAACATTAATTATTGCCCATCATTATGTGACGTCTGAGTACCTTTGTTAATATCACCCTTTAAATGAATGCTTAATAACCTGCATTGTCTGACAGTAGCCTATCCTGGACTGACATCCACAGCACTGAACCTCTTCATAAAATAATGTGATAGAATATTTTAGAATGTGACATATAACAGCTGCTGAGGGATACTTCCTATTTGATCCAAATTCTTGTTTTTCTACTATAATCATTGGCCTAGTGCCATGATCTCATTTCTGTACATGCAGACCATCTGCTCCAAACATTCTAGTCCATTTTAAACAGTCAGATACATTTCTGTGGACATATTTTATTTGTATAGACATTCAAGACTGATTTCTAATACTTTCTGTAATCAGTTTCCCCACCCAGAAGACAGGAGAAAGCTGTTGAGAGTGAGACAAAAACACATTTTACATTTCAGTTAGTTGCTCTAATTAAAATGGAGACTGGCCCACAAATCAACAGTCTGGATGAGGAATGGCTGATAACATGCAGGCCAAGTCACTCATGATGTGCATTAACATCCGTCAGTTAAAAATTATGAAAGGATAATTAAGTCAGTTGGCTCCATATGTGTTTATGGGACCCCAGATTTCAATGTGCTTGTGTATTGCACAGAAACATAGTTTGGTGTAAGAACATTTGGTAGATCTTAGACAGCAGATTGTAGGAATCAAAATATTGTCTATTATAAATGCCATCTGTACATGCAAACTGTGCTGCTGGTTTTCTGGCATTGCCATTCACTCACTGCATTTTCTCGACTATACTGAGGGGACAGCAGAGTGCTGTGTCTTGCTTCTGAAGTAATGATTCTGATTTGTAGACAGTATGTCACTAAAGCTGCATTTAATTTGGTTAAAATGGTGAGAAGGCTTTATCTTTATGTCTGCATGAGCAGAACAGGCCAAGTGTAGCAGTTAAATAACGGTAATGAAATTGTGATGAGTCACTTCCACATTATGTTGCACCATAATGAGGGATGTGTGCTTTACACTTCCATTCACCTAGTCAGTGAAATACCTAGTAGAGCATACATCAGACAGTGCCTACCACTGTAAGCTAGAGCACAGTGGCATTATGGGACATGTTGTGACTCCATGGTATCACACCACCAGCTTATTCAGCTGCATAACTGCATTACTTCAGTCCAGTTTCATTTCAGAAAAATAACTGATTACACAGCTGTTTGTGATACCACCTCATCACCAAGGCATTGCACAGTTCATGGCAGAACCCTGCAACATGTTGATGCAGGAATGAGATGAAGAGTAGTTGTAGAAGGGCATCTGCTGAGGAGTTTCAGGAAGTATGGCAGACCCATTATAATCACATACACTGAAGAATCAATGTTTTCAACATCCTGCAGGAAAGAAACATGCCCTGGCCTTGCTAGGGCCTCAGCGCCTTATCATATGCCTTACAGTCATGATGCAGAGCCAACATCTGTGCAACACAGCTGCTCAGCTTTGTAAATCATGTGTTGTCACCGTACAGCACTGCAAAGTAATTAGTAGCCTATTGTGTTGTGCGCTGTAGCTCAAGATAAAAAAATAATTTATGCTTTATTGTACAGGGCTATGTGCTGCAGGAATGTGGTATGATGTTTGTGAAAATACAAACTTCCATTGCCATCCCTTAGTATAGCCCACTGAGGCAGAATTCACTCATACGTTACTGAGCAATTAAAACACTTTTTCAAATCTTGACTGTTGCTTGAGGCACGCAAAGAATTAGCAATAGAGAATTTAACACTTATAAGGCAAAGAGCCAGATATGTCAAGGAAAGCATTATAGCTTTTTGATGCCAGGATCTGTGTGACTATGCATGTGACAAGGTCAGCATGATGTAATCAGTTTATAGAAACTAACTATTATAATATTTTTTCTTTTTGCCAAAAATATTTTATAGAAGAAAGAACAAATTATTCAGTAACTCACAATGGTGTTCCCAACCACATTTCCTTCTGAAATACTCCAAAATATCAGAGTCAAAACTATCTTGGAAGAGGTCTGATGGATTGATGTTTGGCTTACTAATTATTTTAAGTATGTCTGTAAAATATGCATAAGAACAAACAAAAAATAAATAAAAAGCCATGTTAAGTCAAGCGTCGGAGGAATCAAAATTTTACACTTCTAAAAACAGGCCAAAAAAAATTAACAACAATGATATGCTAAGCCCACTGCCAAACAGCAACATTATTGTGATGTAATACCCTTGGATATATCAGAAAATGACAGTGTTACAAATACAGCAAAGATGCTGTAGCTTTCATATTACATTCATTTCTTTATGTTTTTTTTTCAACTATGAGAGAGTGGCACCTTGTAGATCTTCCCTGGGGTGTTCACTGTAGTGGACTATAAATCCTCTTTACTGGAGATGATGAAGTACAAGAATTTGTACTTAACTAGTGTCTTTTTATTGGATGCTGTTGATTATTTCTCAAAATCTATCATTTGAGTGATTAGGCTAGTGTCAGATTCTGTGGACTGATGAAATAAACCAAAAGTCATCTTAAAGAGGAATTTCAAACTAACTCTGCCAGCAAAGTTTTGTAAATGGAAACTTGACCTTTAGTTTATTCAGAATGATGGAATGCATTTCCAGATCCCAATTATCAAGTTACTGACTTATAGCATTGTAAAACTACAGACAGCAGTGTAGCTCTGCCCTATATAATACTTGCAAAAACTTAAAAACATTTCTCAGCCCCAGGGAATAGACTGAAAAGCTAACAGTAAAGTTCAAAGTTCTTGGAAGACTCAGGGGAAGGTAATGCATTGGGTGATGAGTGCATGTGTGTCTGTGTGTGTATATATATATATATATATATATATATATATATATATATATATATATATATTTATATATATATATATGTGTGTGTGTGTGTGTGTGTGTGTATTTGTGTGCGTGTGACTGTATGTGCATGTTTGTGTTGTTTTGGGTGTTCCTAAAATGATGAAAAAATACATAGAGACATTTGTAAACACGAGACCTGCTTTTCTGGCACATAAATGAGACTGCATAATTTTTGAGTAGTGAAATTGTGTTTTCTAAATGCATTTGAATTTTTTTCTTGGTTGCAAAATACATTTTTTTATTAATAATCTATTAAATTCAGATTTATATTTTTTATCATTCAAGAAAATCCTCTTTTCATAACTACCAGCCTAAAACTAGAAATTATTTTAATGACATTTAATACAAAAAAAGTCTTCACAATTTTAGAGAGTTCTGCTTTTTCACACTCTTGAATGGGATGTGATTACTAAGGTGATCACTTTTGTATAGTTTAAAGCCTGCATTACACAAACAGTTTGACCACTCTGTATATGTTGATACCACCAACAAAATGATACTGTTGATTGTGTGTGTGTTTGTAAAGGAGTTTGTGTTTTTTGGGTCTATGAAATGTTATTCGATTGGATGTCATAGACCCATGTTTTTCTACATTTACAATATAATGCTATTTGTATGCCAATGCTTGATGCCATTTTTCAAATTGTGCAAACGTAGCAATTAAAAACCCATTGCAATATGCATGCTATGTTCTGTATTGGTTGGGCTGTCAGTGTCTGTGTTATGCCTAGCAAAGAGTTACTGACAGCAATATGAAGGGGGATGTTTTGTCAAAGCAACCTTGAGAAATGAAATACTGTTATATCATGCTGATAATTCATGGCCATCTGCGCTACACAGTTTGAAGACTACGTGAACAATATTGTGTTCTGTGTTTGTACTGTGTCTTTTTTAGCATTCATGTACATTTTCCATTCTCTTACTTTTGTTAGTCGAAGAAACAAATTAAACAGTTTCACACTTTCTTGCTTTGGGGTTCTGCTAAATATCCATAGATTTATTTTCATGCTATTGTCCAAGATGTTGCTTTGTTTGTCGTTAGTGATGTCTACATTGTCCTTTCATATTTCTGCTTTCTCAGTATGGAATTCAGATACAGTAGTAATGTGAAGGGTAAGGAAGTAGGATAAATGAAGATGGAAAGGCTGCAAAAATGGGTGCACGTGTGGGAGGCAGAATAAAAAGGAGCTGCAAAAATATTGAAATATGTTTAGAAATGTAGACAGCTGTATTCATAAAAAGATCATATTTTTCTACTCTGACCAAAGCCTTTGTAGCTTTCAGTGATACTGTGGAAGATGGCCAAATGTTCCAGAGTCAAAACCCCAGTAATCTGTGAGTTAAGCCTACCATCTGAGTTTTTTTATAGATAGATAGATAGATAGATAGATAGATAGATAGATAGATAGATAGATAGATATAGATATAGATATAGCTATAGATAGACAGGGATGTCTCTATGTCTGTGTATGCATTTATATAGCAGGTGAGCAGAGCACAACCCAAGTTTAAATGTCTTTAGTGAGACTGCTGTATATGATGCTGGATGGTGCAATGGTGAATCAGTAGTTTTATCACCTTTCAACAAAAGGTTCCCCCATTCATTTATCAGCTGGGGTGCCTTCTGTGGAGACTTTGCATGTCCTTGTGTTTCCATGTATTTTCCTTCCATATCAGAAAGACATCTGCTAGACAGAAAGACATGTATAAATTGATTGTAGGTCTGTGTACTTTGTTGGTGTTGAGGATTAAAGTCCTGGCTAGAGCTTTAGTTGAGACAGGAAAATGGGGTGACTACCCCAGATGAAAGCTAGCATGGGGCATAAGTGCAGTACTGGAATTCCTATAAGAAACCCCTGGTGATATTGCAGCTTCTTAAATTAATATATTTATTAGGTAGTAACAGTAAGTTAGTAACACAGTGAGGTACTAAATGCATTGATTTATGAAGCTGAAATCTGTAGCATCGTGCACTGCTTCTTAAATAAATACCAGATTACCAGCACTGCACTAATTTCTGCAGATTCCCTCAGTCTACAACTGCCAAGCTGCTGTTGTTTATTTGGGGGAGGGGGATTCAACATTAGGTTGAAGAGGTGTCAGACCAGGGAGCTACCTATGCTAGCAGATGGCATCATTATATTTCTTAACCTGGCAATGGCAACCTACTTCCATTCTTTAATTGCCCAGAACAATCAGTGAATTACAGTGGACATTCATGGCGTCAATATAGTAGTTGGATGCAACTTGATAATGCAGGATGATGTGTCATGGTGGTAAGACATTATGCTTAAACATCAAGATCAGTTTTACAAACATGAAAAACCCACCACCCACACACACACACATACACATACTTACACACACACATACATGCACATTCACATGCACATACGCATACACACACACATGCACATACACACACGTACATATTCACATGCACATACACATACAGATTCCCATGCACATGCACACGGAATGAACTGTATCACTGAAGTAACAGAACTGTGTTGTGTTTACAAACTTCATATGGTAGCAGCAGCACCACTGGCCGGGAGGAAGGGTGTGTTATGCTTAGCTAAAACAGTCTTTCTAAAAGTGCTTCATTTCTTTGACTTTGGTGCTATAAAATGAAGCCAAACAGTTGTAATAATAAAGATTTTTTTAATTGCACATTTATGCAGCAATTGTTAATGATGTTAAATGTACACATAACCATCTAACAAAACACATGGCACAAATAAGTCATTTATCTTGACATTAATACTGGAGTCAGTATTTATTTCCATACTCAACATCACTAAGCAACTTTACTTCATAACATGCTAGCAAAGCATTACTGTAGTCAATGAACCTTGTAAAAACATTCAGCAAGAAACTTAAACATGTCATCTGCACTAGAACTGACCCTATTGTCACATGCATTAACTTAAAGTCAGATAATACTGTAGTGTATGGCATAACCCAAAATCCAAAAAACCTTGTAACAAAATAAATTGACTTCTGAAAATACTTGGATAATGTTTCAGTAAAACACAGCACTGAAAACAATATATGCAAATAAAAACAAAGGATGTCACAAAAAGAAAGGAAAAAATGAAAAATATATATATGTGTGTGTGTGTGTGTGTGTGTGTGTGTCTGTGTGTGAGTGTGTGTGTATGTGAGCAAGTTTGTACATATATGTGTATGTATGTATGTATATAAACACAGACACACACACACACACACACACACACACACACACACACACACATATATATATATATATATATATATATATATATATATACACACACACACACACACACATATATATATATATATATATATATATATATATATATATATATACACACACACACACACACACACACACACACACACACACACACACATATATATATATATATATATACACACACACACACACACACACACACATATATATATATATATATATATATATATACACACACACACACACACACACACACACATATATATATATATATATATATATATATATATATACACACACACACACACACACACACACACACACACATATATATATATATATATATATATATACACACACACACACACACACACACACACACACATATATATATATATATATATATATATACACACACACACACACACACACACACACATATATATATATATATATATATATATATATATATATATATACACACACACACACACACACACATATATATATATATATATATATATATATATATATATATATATACACACACACACACACACACACATATATATATATATATATATATATATATATATATATATATATACACACACACACACACACACACACACATATATATATATATATATATATATATATACACACACACACACACACACACACACACATATATATATATATATATATATATATATATATATATATATATATATACTCTTGGAAGAAAGAAAGAAAGAGCTGCAACTGTCTCACTAAACTAACGAAGAAAAACATTGATTCCTAAAATTAAACATAAAGTCCCAGTGCTGAAATAATTAAAAGATTTATCAAGCAAAAGTGTATACACATAAAATAAACTCTTTCACCTCCAAAATATTAAGTTGAAACAGGTGATGCATTAAAAAAAGTTTTCTAACACTATATTCAGTTTATCTGAACCATTGCATGCATCAGACTCAGCTGTCTTTATCATGAAGTTCAAACTATGAGTGTCCAAGTGCTCTCCACATCGAGAAATACTTGTTGTAGGCTTCATACTTCCAGTCCATCCCTGCTACACCATTTCATAATCGTTACCAAAAATTACTGTTTCCTATGTATACAATGAATGCAAAATAATACCAAACAGCTCATGGTGTGGGAGCAGCCTTGCACTATTGTTCCTGCCATCTCAACCAATGTCCCTACATACCCACACCCACAATAACAAGTATGTCACTAAGACACTCACTGAAAAGTGCTGCTCATCTTGTAAAATAAAAGCAATCCCACAAGCAAGCAAACAAACAAACAAACTGATAAATAAATAAATACATAAATACATAAATAAATAAATAAAGCATTCCTCCAATGAGGAGCAGTGATTTTTTGTCTCTCTCTCTCTCTCTCTCTCTCTCTGTCTCTCTCTTTGAAGTACCTTGGTATGACGGGTCTATATTACATGATCGAATGGTCATATAGTCGAACACGTAATAGTCGACCTGTAATAATCGAACCACCACAATGTCGAATGGAAAAGAAAAAAAGAAAAACCAACCCAAATAAACCATTTAATAAAACTTCAATTTCTGCACTGTACGGAGATCTCCATTGAACCGTTCAACATTGTGGTGGTTCGATTTTTACGGGTCGACTATTATGTGTTTGACTATTTGACCATTCGATCACGTAATATAGACCTGGGATGACCATAGATGCTTTCCGATACTTAAAGTGTATTGCTTATATTTGGAAGCATCTGTTTTTTAATTGATTCCATTTCTCATTCCCATTTTTATGTTACAGCGGAAGATTATACTGCGGCATTTAATTTTTTTATTTTCAAAAAGTATACTCAGGTTTTTACTAAAACCATAACCACAAAATGATGCCATGTTAGGTGTTTGACAATAGTTTACATATGACTGCAAGGTATTATGCGTAAACAAAATAACCTGAGATGTTCCACCTGGAAGAACTAGTCAAAATCTTGTCTTTCAGGGAAGTAAGTAAATCCTACTGATGCATTTTGTAAGGAATATAGTTGCTTTTATATACTTTATGTAATGAGGCATTATAGGTTAAGTCTTTCATGACGTGATGATGAGTTTTCAGCTATGAAAAAAATCTGACTTCTGTCCTTATCAGCAAAATAAAAAGCAAAAACAGGGCAGGTTTGCACTAAAACTGCATAATGTTGTATTTTGTATGGTAAGAAGGTTATATCCAACTCCAAAGCTGTGTGACTTAAACTTGCTTCAGACTACGGCCAGTGCACATTAACATTGCCACTTTTTGGCCACAGACTAAACTAAATTAAGTATAAGTGCACATTAACATTGCCACTTTTTGGCCACAGACTAAAACTAAATTAAGTATAATGATAACCAAGAAAAATATTCCCTTAAGAAATGCAGAAAAAAAGTAATTAAAAAAAATGTCTCAAACAACTTTTAACAGCATTTTAAATCAATACCTGTAATAGCATTTATTTCCCTTGCTGTATCTGGTATTTCATGTTTATCAGTGCCCGCCACAATAACACTGCAAAAGAAAAGCTTGTTATTTCCAATTGCTCAGACTATACAAACATGCAAAAATTAAATGTAGAATCAAATAATAATACACAAAATGAATGCACTAGGTTTATGAGTTGGGAAATAAAAAAGTACAATATGGATGTGTACCTCTATATATTTTATTTTTTTATGCTTTCGGAAGTTAAGAAATAATGTGAATAGATAAACAACCCCTCTGACTTTTAGCATTATAGTTGGCAGTACTCTGCAGATAGTTTTCAATAGAAAGTACTCATCTCTCTTTACATATTTTACAACTAATAAATACATTCTACAATCCTAAAGCTTTATGATTTTAGTGCACAGTCTTGCAGTAGTCATGTGTTACCATGCTTTCTTTTACTTGTTAATTTAAAAGGGACACATTAAGCTTGTACTTTTTTGTAACATTAATTATCTGTAAAATGTGCAACATTACTTGGCATGACATATCTAAATTGTCAGAGTAACAATAATTAATTCTTATATCTGCTAGTAACCTTCACTCCTTTCAGTGGGACTAATATGGAAGGTCTTTGAAAATGAATGTCTCTGGAAGCAGAGTATGTCATTGTCGTAGGATTAAGATTATAAAAGGATCTTCTGATTTTTAGTATATTGAAGGTTATGACTGACAGTGGCAAAGATGCTTCAATGATGACTGGTAATCAGTTTGCCTTTTTAAGTGAATTGCACTAGTGTTTATACCTACTGGACAAATTAGCTAATTATCTTAAGCAAATTTATACTGGTTTAAAGGAGAACTCCACCTAGATGTCAAGTTTTTCTTCCTAAAAAGTGACTTTCCTTCCCTCTTAACAAATAATAAATACACCACATACAGAAAAAGCATCATACAAAAATGATTGCATTTGTTTTATGTCTGAACTTATTTCTGTTTGCCTTTCTTTCCTGCATTTGTCTCATCATTTGTTATAGCATGACTAAGAGTGGTGTAATAATTAGGTTAAGGCATTTATTCCAACTACCGAGCTATTATGAAATCAAAGGCTTTTAAAATGGCATTTAAGTTTGCCTTATCAGTCACAGATTGCCATTATCATACCTCAGATAAATGGTGTAGCTGGGAGTTTGAACAAAAGCAATGCTTTCAAGCTTAAATTTTTTAGTGCAAATTAACAAGAACACCCAAGTTATACTTATATTATTATTATTATTATTATTATCATTATTATTACAAATGAGTTGTCTTTCCTTTTAATGAAATCATTAGTGCCATAAAGAAACAATATTTTCTTCTTAGTTTTCTTATTTTTCCTCAGTATTTGATTTTTGCATTTTTCTACACTTTATTTTCTATAAAAGTGCATGTTTCGCCTGGCGTTCTGTCACAGCATTTTTACATTGCATACAGTGTTTTGATGAGACAAGTCAGTGTGCTGAGGAAAGGCAATTAACATCAAAGACTAATTCTAACTACAACATTAAAAACTGTGAATCAGCACAAACCATCTCAGCAGAGTAACACCTATTAATCACAGGGGTCAGATTTCTCATAGATTAACACTGAACTAGTGTTGTCACTTTGAAAAGAATAATTAACTCAGCTATATTTTCAAGCTTATCATTTAAACATTCCTTAAAATGCTGTATCAGAGATGGCCATAAATGAAAATTAAAAAAAGAAACGTAATTAAAAATGCATATTGATGCTGACATTCAAAAGTATGCAGCAACAGTACTGTTTTATGCTATTGAGAGAGAAAACAACAGTAAATATCCCCCTCATCCTAGGAATTGTTCTCTGTTATCTCTGCTATCATGCATGAAAATACATTGACTGTAAAACAAAAGCATGCTACCTATAGCAGCCACCTTTAAGGCCATTTTGTAGTATAACAAATAAGAAAATAACAATAACCACTTATTTTGATACACCAACATTCCATCCATCCATTTTCAACACCTTTTCCCATTTTGCACATGGGGTCGGGGTGTCACTTTAACAGTGACAATCATCTTGAGCTGGGTGGCTAACCCTTCTGTGGTGGTTCATTTGTACCACTCACTCGCACACACATTCTCACTTACGGCCAATTTTAGAGACTCTACTCCACCTATTGCATGTCTTTGGATGTGGGAGGAAACCAGAGCACCTGGAAGAAGCCCACATGACTGCAGGGAGGACATGCAGACTCCACACAGAAGGCACTCCAGTCAAGAATCTAACGAGAGAACCTCTTGCTGTGAGGTGACAATGTTAACCACTGCACAACCATGGCCACCCCATGCACAGCATTAGTATTGCAGAAAAAGTTCAACATGTGCTGTAAAACATATTTTCAGTTTTTGGTTGTGGATAGCCTTTAAATAATATGTGTGTCGTATAATGATTTAAGACTTGCGATGGTGGGTGCAGCTGAGTTGTGGGAGGAGAACACTGACTTCTAAGGCTTGTTGAACTTGAGGAGTTCAATGGTTTGCTATAGAATAACAGATTTTTATCTGGATGGTTACTTTGATTAATATTTTCTTCAGAGTGGTCTTTGAAAGGGATGATGGGGTCATGTGTAGTCTAAGGTATTTGTAGTAAGGAAGTTGGCTTTTTAGGTAGTTTGGAAAACAAAACTGACTCAGCTTACCCGGCTAACAAGTTAATATAGTGTGATACAACCTGAATCCCATTCTGAGATACAGAAGGAATCCTTAGCCAATGAATATAGAATATTAGAAACTGGCAACAGCTAGTAAAAACATGCTGATAACACATTATAAATGTTTCCTTTATCTATTTATCCATCTGCTGCCTAAGAACCCAAATACATTTGAACATTCTTGAAAACCTTTGGAGATAAGCACTTAATTAAACATACCTGGAACACATTAATTTGCTGAACTGTATTTTCTGAACCTATGTCTAGACTTGAAATAACAACAGCATTATTTTTTAACCTTACTTCTTCTGCCATTTCTTGTTAGAGTTTAATTTATTTTTGGGTCTGATACCAGCACAGAAAGGATACAACGTAAATGTACTTGCCTGTGCCTACCCCCTCTCTCTCTCTCTCTCTCTCTATATATATATATATATATATATATATATATATATATGGTTCTACCTCACTTAAACGACACGCCGGAACATCGACACGGAAATCGCGAGCCCCAGAAGATCGACAGCGCAGAAGACCGACGCGACGGGACCTATAAGATCGACAGTGCAGAAGACCGACCCGACGGATGAAAGCACCGACGCCGAGGATGCCGACATGGGAAAAGGCTGTGTAAGTATGCGGTAGTGACGGATGTTAGGGTGCGAGTAAGGTAAGTGTGGATAGGGGTGGGTTAAGTGAGTTAGGGTTAGGGAGCGGGTCAGGTAAGTGTGCGGTAGTGATTGTGTTTGGGTTAGGGGTGGGATAAGTGAGTTAGGGTTAGGGAGCGGGTCAGGTAAGTGTGCGGTAGTGATTGTGTTTGGGTTAGGGGTGGGATAAGTGAGTTAGGATTAGGGAGCGGGCCAGGTAAGTGTGCGGTAGTGACGGACCTTAGGGTTAGGGTTTGGGTTAGGGTTGTAGGTAGTTGTGTATGTGAGGTTTAGAGTGGGTTTGTAGGGATTTTGGTGTGCTTGTGTTGTGTATGTGTTTTTTGGATGGGGAATGTGTTTTGTTTGTGGATTGTGGTGTGTGAAGTGTATGAGGTTTTGTGTTTGTGTACCGTCGGTTATTTCGTTGTCGGGCATGTGGGATTTCGTGTTTTTGTACTGTCGGTTATGTGGTTTCGGTGATTGCGTTGTCGGTGTTTTGGTGTTTCGTTTATGTGAGGTAGAACCATATATATATATATATATATATATATATATATATATATATATATATATACACATAACTAATTTCCCTTAGCATACATTATAATACATTATATAGCGTATGTTATGGACAGAAGTAGGTTAAAAAATAAAAAGGTTAGTTGGGTGCACAATACCCAGGATAAAAAAATGCCCAATCCTGGTAGTTTACTGGTGCAGAAATGCAAAAAATGACATTGTAGAATCCTCAAGACACGGAAACATTCCTACAGTAGGGCTAGGCCAGCCCCAGGGGGAAGATGGCTCCCGCTGTTATAGAAGGAAGTAGCAGTCCACAAAAATCACAAAACTCGACAGGCCAAAAAAGAGCCATAAAGATGATAGAGTGGCTTATTGAGAATAAGAAAGAAATTATGCATTGCTATTGTTATGCAAGAAGCCCAGAATTTCCAGACAGAAGATATCCAACAAGATTAAGAGAAAATTAGAGGAAAGAAAAATACTTCCACAAGAAAAAACTCACCCTGGGATTCATGAAGCTTGCACCAGGTGCATGCATAGCGTAGGCGTTATAATGCCGAATATGGCCGCCGAGCGATTCAGGTACAATCTAAATCCACGTGCACTACCGGCGTATGCCAGATCTGTGCAGCCCCCGGCGTAGGTATGCAAATCACCCCATGTGCAGTGTTGCACCATGCAAATGAAGGCATATAGCGATTCATGAAGTGGTGCAGGCATAGCGTAAACCCACGGAAATGTAAACCAAAAAACACGGTTTACATTTTCCCAAACATAACATCAGAGCTATGGAAGAGGGCCAGACCCAGGTATCACAACGTGAACATATGCCAATGGCGAAATATACAGCCAATGGCATAAGAAAAGATGCACAACACGTAAATAACAACATTTAATGTCATGTCCACAGTAACGCACAGCAGAACCGCAGGGCATGTCTGTGGAAGCTGTAACATAAAGAAATAATATAAAAATGTCATAAAATCGTAAAGTAATAGAAATCAGGTTTACAGCATAACACACAATGGTAGGCATGGAACACCACAACCAAGGTGCAAGGGTTGCTAAGGGCTTGCGATAGTGTTCAGCGCGGTAACTATGAATTAGTAGTCAATGCCATGCAAATGAGGCAGATAATACTGAATCGCAAATGTCCCACCGGAGGAAGGTTGTACCATACGGCGCAGCGGTATAACACAAAGGAGTGGCTCAAAGGAGATACATGACATCAGCAGAGGGGTGTGCCACTGTAGCACTAAGCACATTGGAGCATTGCAAATCTGGCCTGTCCATTGCTAAGCAAAGCTGCAGGATAGGGGTGGGGAGGAATCGTTTAGCTGAGAGCACACATGGTGGCCAAAAGCGCATGTGTACGAGGATGAAAACGTGCCCAAAATCCAGTAATCGGACGCACACGCCGCAAACAATTGCAGAAACAGGAAGGTCAGGGGAAGAAAAGGAAATGTGGAAGTAGAGTAATTGGAGTACTAATGAGCAATCAACACCAATCAAGTCACGAAGGCCAATCTATGGCAGCTGACAAGTCTGCTTGCAGAAACCTGCAAAACAGGATAGGGGAGGCATGTGAATGCAAAGAAAGGAGGGGAGGTATTGGATTGCAAAGATAGGAGACCTGACACAGCAGAGCAAAGCAAACCGAGAGCAGACCAGCAGTAACACACATAACGCAAGATACGCCAGGTCCAGGAAAGCACAAATGAAAGTAGGCTGCAGGATGCATGCCAGAAAATGGTAGGTGCAATGCGCAGAAATGTAAAGGGAAGGTCAAGAGGTAATCCACGGCAGGCAAATGCAATTCAACACCAAAGGCACCACAATAGTAGTTCCGGCAGTAAAACACATACCATAACCTGTAGCTACGAACGTACATACACACCCTATGACATCATTGGTGTTTACAGCACAATAGTATAAAGTGTGTAAGCACCCAACACACACCTGTGTATTCCCAAACACCGCACCATAGGTGTAAACACACGGGGAACTTTTAAAATGTACATGTTGGGAGCTGCCATAGCTGTGATTCATCAGCATGTGTTAGAGACTGACGGTGTTGTGGAGGATGATGCCGACAACCACCGCAGGCCTCGGAGGAGAAGGAGAGTGTTCAGACCAAACATGACCTGGAGATAGTAGAGAGTTACAGGGTGGACAGGGACATCTTACAGCAAATAGTGGAGCTGTGCCGGCCATGCCTGAGAACCAGAAACAACAGAGGGGAACCCATACCAGTGGACATGAAGGTATGTGTAAACCTGTGAATACTGGCCACAGGTACCTTTCAAAGGCCAACTGGAGATATAATGGGTATCTCACAGGCATCAGCATCCAGGGTACTACACCAGTTCCTGGATGCCATGTTACCACATACCAATGAGCAGATATACTTCCCCAGAACTCAGGAGGAGTTGGCCAGCAATATGCGTCACTTCCACCGTGTGGCACAATACCCGGAGGTACTGGGTGCAATAGACTGCACGCACATACAAATCAAGTCACCACCCAGTGAGCAGGGTATGCGCTACATAAACCGCAAGGGATTCCACTCCATCAACTGCCAGGTCATGTGCAATGCCCAGGGCATTATCATGGATGTGTGTGCTGGCAGCCCTGGAAGCTACCATGACTCCCATATCTGGCATGCCTCACAGCTGTATCAGGTATTTGTCAGGGGGTACATCCCACATGGCCATCTCGTGGGGGATGCTGGCTATGCACTGGAGCCGTGGATGATGACTCCCATCAGAAATGCACACACACCCATGCAAGAACGCCATAATGAGGCACACGCACAAACCAAAATCATCATAGAGCGTGTGTTTGGGATGCTGAAATCACGGTTCCGGTGCTTGGATACATCTGGTGGAGCCTTGCAGTACTCTCCAGGCACATGTGCCCACATCGTCATAGTATGTGCCATGCTACATAATATGATCCTGTGGAAGCAGTTGCAGCAGGGACAAAATGGTGAAGGCATTCATAGCCCACCGCAATTGCCAAGGCCAGTACAGGCACAGAGGGATTCAGACCACGAACACACTGTGCCAGCCCCAGTAGGCAGACGGAGATGTGCCCAATATGCCTACACCTTGGCAAAGAGGGAACGTATAGCACATACACTGACCGTGTAGGCCCCTACGGACTGACACCTCTCCACCTGCACACACAGTATAATGGATGGCACACAAACATGACCACCTGTAAATTGTAATATATAGGTGGCCCAATGTATGACTCCTACATAGGCAGCCCTCAAACATTGTAAACACAACAGCCAGTGCCACACGGAATGCCAACACCTGAACAGTACATGAGTCTTACAGCATATGGTGGTGCTGTGTGCCTGTCATGTTCCCCGCCAGATATATATATATATATATATATATATATATATATATATATATAGATATAGATATAGATATAGATATAGATATATATATATATATATATATATATATATATATATAGATATATATATAGATATATATATATGTACACATATGCATATATATAATACAGATAGAAAGGGCAATAGAGGGATATATGGTGATATAGATGGATTCAGCGATATCTGCAAATATGATAGATAGTACAACGACATTCATAACATCTTGGAGGTATAAATAAATAGGATACCGCCAACCATGGAATGTGTAACATACCGACATGCGTAACCACGAGGCTGAAAGACCGATCGAACACAGTACCGGAACAGTACATCCGCGAGTAATAGTATGATGATATGAAGGGACGGTTAGTCACCGCTGATGGTGTCCATGTAGGTACTGTGTTCAACTGTGTCTATGAGTGCCGTAGTCTGTGTAAGTGTGCGTTGAGGGTGCCGTGTGCGTTTCTGTGTGACTGTAATGTGTGTGTGTGTCCGCAACATGTGTATGTTGGTGCCAAGTCAGAGGCAGACCAGTATGGTAGGTGTGGGTATAGCTAGCCGTAGGCATACGGTTACTACCTGTACCACAGTAGGAGGGACATCCCCAGCCTGGGCAGGTGTGTTCTGACATAAAACAGTACAAAGGGCAAATGTCTGAGATGGTAGGACATAAATATGTCCCATATATAATGTAACAGTCGTATTTAATAGTTATGCCTGTATGTAAGAAACTTAAATGTTACATACAATATGATAAGTATCCAAAGTCACAACAATAGGTATGTAGTGAGGATAAAAGTATGTGCTACCTGTGTACTGACCGTGGCTACGTGTTGGCCTGTAAACACTGCTTTGTGTCCCGCAAGTGTCCAACAATGACCATATGATAAGGTGGCAACCCATGGCAAACAGGCTCTTTTAACAACATAACCACAATGACTGCAAATATCTGGGACAGAAATACAGGGGATAGCTGTCACCTACACATATCCCCTGATATATCGCTGCAATTATGGAGGTATACAAGTAGCAAGCTCACCTGCAGATGATATAGAAACCAATTAACAATGGCCCAACGTACAATCCCGTAACATAAGTCTACTAACTGTTAGCTCTCTAATCAGGGACGGAGCCCACACACATATATAAGGATTATGTAGAAATGCAAGGCCCACAAACCATATATGTTACGTACAACCACTGACATCCCCCACACAAGAAACTAAAGCAATACAAACAGTAATAGCAGCACAAACATCCAGTCAGTCAATTACATCTGCAGAACCCCAACATACCATGTGAGAGACACAATTAAAGGCGACATGCATAATTGCAGGCATTGTATAATGGAACAAACAGCCATGTTACAGGTATTGATTGCAATACTCCATTAACAGACATCGGGATGACAGGTACACCCACATGTTGAACCAAATACTCTACCTGTCACACACAATCCATGGGGGACATGAATCCAAACTATACTTGTCTCCATGCATAGCAGTTGCAGTTACTCATAACAAAACACAATACAGATCGTCTCCCCGAAGGTAGGGCAAATAGGCAACGCCCAAGTGGAGAATCCAATTATACCCCACTGTTGCCGTGTAATTGGTGAATGGAGTAGCTGCACAGCTGATATGCAAGTAATTAGTCACTCAGGAACACCAATTGGTGGGAAGAATCCACATGTTTCAGGTATCGACGTATATAAGGATGACTTGCCAGACATTCAAACCGTATGCTCATACCGAAAAACAGTTGAAGCACTGTGAGAGAGATAGAAACGAAATGCCGTAACGACAACAAGGTATGTAGAATGCCCGATATGTAAGGTTATGTATAGCATGATCTGTATTAATTAGTATTACTGTATGTATAGCCTGGGTTGCATTAATTAAATGTGTCCGCAATGCATAAAGTGGGGAAAGGTATTGATGTAGTGATGTCTTGCTGAGCATACTAATGCTTGTAGAATCTGTGCGTCTAGCAGTGGGACACAAGGTACACAGCACAGACACCAGAAGGGATGCTACATGAGGCCATTAAACAGAACAATGCCATACGACCCGTCGTCAGTGGTAGGGTATGTCCAACAAGGACGTGCCGTAGCAGGGGATAGTATATGTTGATATACTGTCACAGCACGCATGTGTATGGGTAAATAACATTAATGACATATGTAAGGTGGTCCCGCTGAGCAAGTATGCGTTGCATTATGGGATACTATGTGAAATATGTGTAATGTGTAGTATTCTAGGTAGATATGACAGATATTCTACACAGCATAACAGGCATATCATGCATACCACAGGTATCGTCTATTGGTATGTACAATAAGAGGATACATATGGCCTGTAGGTATGGGACATAGTAATAGCATGATAGCTAATCTAAATGGAAGGGCTACCAAGTAACCATGCACAAAGGACATGTAATAGCTGCACAGGTGCATAGTGGGGTACTATGCAGTCTGTCAAGTCCATGTGTAAGCACAACTACAGTGTTCACATTAGTGGCACCTCTCCAGGGTAGTGTCCTGTGAAGAGCAGAGCCAGGTGTCACCTGCACCACTGCACAGTACAGCCACTGCAGTGATCCCAGGCCTACATGTGTCTCCCAAATACCAAGGGAGGTATCACATGAACAGTGCTACTGAGTGTCCCTGCGTGATGTACAGAGGACTTATGTTCCACAGCATGGTAAGTGTCCTGTTTGGGAATGTAACCCAGAAGCACATCCCACTCATTGTGGCATGTGTGCACATATCCATGAGCATGTTGCTCACAGTGGCCTCTGCTTATGTTGTGTATGAGGAGTATATCCATCAATAATGTTGTGGACATGGGCCCTGTCTGATCAGCAGAGGTCACCCCTGAGTATGTAGCATGCAAATGTGTACAGATGTGGTGTCCGTAGTGCAGCCGCTTATTTAAACTGTCAGAGCTCAGTAAACGTCATGGCGTGTTAATGTTGTGGCATGTAAAGCTGTAGCTGTTGTGTAAGGTACACCCTAAATGGGGTGGTGAACCCTTGAATGTGTGTAGATGTCTTGAATTCAGAGGTACAATGGGTGCCTATGTACCAGTTACACACCCAGTACAGATAGGTGTGGCCACGTAGGAGGATATCCACACCACAGTGGCAATACGGTAACCACAGGAGTGGGTGCGACATATGTGTGTACTGCAAACATGTACAATGTGATATGTATGTAGGGGACTACCATCCATGTTATAGTCAGTGGGTGAATGGTGTAATGCAAAGGTGATGTGCATGCACCTTGTGTCATGCAGCTTGATGCCATGATAGTCATATTATGTATCTGTCACAGCGACACCCGTATGGTTGGAGTCAGTATCAGCTGGTGGAGTAATCATGGCACTTGGTATGTAGGGGTTCTAAAGCTAGGCAGGGGAAAGTCTCCTGTGCCAGCCTGTTCCGCAGGGAAGCATATACTTAACATGAGGGGCACTATGACTGAGAACTGTGGTATGCCAAAGTACCTGACATGTAGTAGGTACTATGGTATGTTGGCCTCACTGTGTGTCCTGTCCATGAGCCACATAGCATAACATCCTGAGACACAGGGTACAATGTGCAGGTGGATGTGTATCTTGTCAATACCAGAATGGGGAATGGTTCTGAAAGGCAATGAGAGGACAATGTAGGATGTGTGGACTCCCGTACCATCAGCAACTGCCCTTGTAACCGTATGAAAGGAGTCCACCATGTGTAGGGGCCATGCTCTGGCCTTAACAAGCCCAACCTGGGTGGCAGCAGAGGACGGGAGACCAACAATGTCTCTGAGAATGACGTCCTTGACGATGTGCCCCATAGCCACGCAGAACAGTCCAGTCAGGTGTGTAGGACTATAGTCCCACTCGTGCAATGCGGTGCCACCTGTGTGTAGTGTGATAAATGCCACTGTATGCCATTCAGGGTCTACAATGTCTGAAACAAGGCTATTACTGAATATGGTGGCCTACTGGGGAGACAAGTAATTCAGAGGTTGGTGGACATCATAGCCTGGGACGTTGGAAGGTGACATGGGGCCAGTGTCCCAGGACACATAGAGTGTAGGTCAGTGCTGTGTAGGTGTGACCACAGGGACACCACAATGTTCATGTATGAATTGCGGCCCTGTAGTGAGTGAAAGGGTGTACTGTCAGCATTGAATCCATCCTCCAGCATGTTGCCAACAATACCTGGGTCTGCAATGTTCCTGAGTGACTGTTGTATGTGACAGCAGATGTGGGTGTTGCCATCGAATACTGACATACCACCATAATGCCTGGTGGTACACCCCGGAATGTGTGGCAGTCATGTTTACGTAGCTAGTCTTGGAGTATGTGATGAGGGACCCTGTGGCCCCACCACGGCTGACCAGTGAGCCACCCCACACATGGGAATGTACACCACTGTGCAACAGCCTACACCTGTTGTTGTACATCATATGTCCGTGGAACATGACCACCAGAGTGGCATCTGTTATCTGGTGTGTACCATCATGGCTCTGTGTGGAATAGCATGATCCATGCAGTTATGTACATGCTAATTAAGTGCACTGGGGTATGTGTCAAGCATTTGTATGTGCATTGTACATCTGCACAGGTGTCATGATGTTAACAACCGCTGTCAGCAGACGTCTGTAGTAGGTGTAGTAGTACACATGTACTGTGTATGCTGTGATGGGTGTGTTTCCGGGATGTCGCTAACAAGGTAGATTGGCATATGTTTGGAATCCACCAATGAGGGGATAACCCCAGGTGTGTAACACCAGTCACATGGTGGTAGTGTTCATGCCAAGGGTAATGTAGGTCTTGGAGGTGGTGTGTATGTGTTGATCCAGCAGAGTGGAGGGTATGACTCATGGATGTGTCGGTACATGAGTGGCTATCCCAGTGAAGTGTGGGGTAGTGTCAGTCACACATCAGTAGTAGCTGAGGCCCACTGTCCACTATACCACCATAGAAGGTATGTTACCCGTGGGGTATGATGTTAACTCTGTCACTTGTTACAATGTGTATAGTGGTCCTGGACACAGTTAGTTGCACGTGGAGCACCTCTGATGCATTGTGCTAAGCAACTTGCCAGGATGTGTGGAAAACATGGTGGGATATGGGAACCCCTCAGCTGTAGGTGTGCCAGTCCAGGTATGTGCCTGGAAGGTATGGTACATCTATAACCTGTCATTGTAGGTGTGCTCTGCAGAGCCTACAGGCAGGTCCCAGTCACTGCAGAGATGTTGGAGTGGTGCATTATAAGGTGTGCCTTGCCTGCGTGCGTCACAGGGGAAGATGCAAGCAATGTGTCACATGACCCCATGTCACGCATGCCAGTTACCGCCCTGCCGGTGACAGTTATTGGAAACTGTGCAGGACAGGCAGTATAGCAGCTGCAAGAGCCTAGCATGTGAGCTGTACTCCCAGGGCCGACAGGTGCAAGTCATCTGTGCCACAGCATTGTATTTGACCAGGGCAGATTCCACATGCCTGTGGAATGACAATAGGAGCATAGGCAACTGTTGAAGTGACACAGTCGGTCATTGTACAGTGGTATCATGTCTGGACGAATGCAATATGCTCCCCAGGGCTAGGCCCACACCCTCAGGGCTATAAGACTGGTGAGCTATTGCATGTCCCTGCACACGTAGTCTGTGAAGTGGCATCACAGGGCAGTCCCACTAACATGGCGAATGACAGACATATCGTACCTGGTGAGATGTGGCATGGGTGCATAGGTTATGTTGCAGACGCAGTTACCCGACAGCAAGATGTAAGCGACTAATGCCTTGTGTAGCCTGCTGTGTGGAACTGCAGTGTGACACCCTACAGAGTCAGCTATGACTGGTGTATTGTGAATGTTATAACACACTATTGGCTGTATGTGGTGGGCACACATGAGTCTGTGGGATATAAGCTGTTGATGTTGTCCTCCGTGATGGGGGCTACCTCTAGTGAGTATGGAGACGTACTGCACAGGTTGTCCTCGTAGGTGTGGCCAGTGGTGTAGATTATGTGAGACTATGTGATGGGTGGGGTGTGTTGCGAATGTTAGAGATCCCCAAATGACTGTCAGGTGCAGTCAGGGTTGACGACAGCATTACCCCCAGCCATAGCTGTCAGCCTCCTGTCCCCAAAATGAGGAACATTAGCCCTCATACAGTGTGACAAATGGGCGAAACGTGGAACACTTACAACTGGCTTACTAACAGTGTCAACTAGGAAGGGCATATGATGGCGAAAATAGGCTGGTCGTACGTATAAAATAGATATTCCAATGAATTACTATGATTCTCATCTATCTAGCCATGGCTAGCAGGTAAACTATGTACAACAATGAATGTGTGACAGACTCTTCCAATGTGGAACCTTGAGGAACATGCACCTTTTAGAACCCCAAATGAGGTGCGTTCCCCGTAATGAGGTACACCTGAGAGCTATGGGCCCAGCATGGCTGCAGACGTGCATCCCCCACAGGCTGTGGTGCCATATGTTGGGAAGTGAGCATTGAATGTGTACACGAGACAATTGCTCTATTGCCACATGTACGACATATCCCTCATATAGACAGGCAGTAGCACTGGTACGTGACAGTTGGACATGCCTGCATATACAACCATGTCCCACAGGATATGTGCGTTACGTGTGTACAACAGCTGTCATACCGCAAGCAAGCTGGGAAGTGTAGGACAGCCAGTGTACCTGTGGGAAATGGTGTGGAATGGGCGCTATAGTAATCATTAGCTCATGACATGCTCACATGTTCTGAACAAGTGCCTAGCATGACCATACAATACAGATAGGGTGTTGGATAATATCAACCCACAAGTGGCGATGACAGTCATTTAGGGTGGCACCGCACTATAACCCTGCTGAGTATGGTGTGCATGTTCATGTACCATTAGCACTGTAGATGTTAGCAGTACAGATGTACAAGATAGCACGGATATTTGATTACAAATACCTTTGCATGTCCCAGGTGTGTTCCACCAGTGGCCTGTTGACAGACCCACAACTACAAAAGGTGCCAGAGTGACATGTGCACAGCACATCTGTGCCAGATACAGTAGACCAGGGTTAATGTGTTGTACCCCACCCTCATTGTAGCCCATACCACACACACAAATGTTAGGCATCTGTGTATGTAAGGCTGTGAATGGCCATGACCTATCAGTTTAGCTGTGTCAGTGTTGTGAACAACATACAGAATGGGCTGTGTGTGTGAGGTGTGTGACATATGTGCACAGTCTGATGGATGATACCAGCAGTGTCACCGCTACACATCCCTGTACCCATAAACTGCTACCTAGGCTGTGGTCAACATTATGGACACTGTGTAAGGGATGGTGCTGTGCAGTGCACCCCCGACATGGTGACATCTCCAGGCCCTTAGGTAGTCATCTGAGGCACCCATGTCATGTCAGGGTGCCATCCATGGGCACGGAGATCAGTGGCCAGGCATATACAGCACTGTGGTGACCAATATTGGATCACATACCACCTGTAAGGGGTAATGGCTATGCATGGATGTGCGATAACAGCCTTCACAATCCACACCTCCACTATGCAGCATGCCGTCTACCTTGGAGAAGGACATTTGCTACACCATGATGATGGACATGCTACATGTCCATATCCTGATCTATATGACATATGTCATGGACAGCCACCATCCTAATACTAGGATCACCACAGGCTGGACAGATCCCTGTGCCATATATGTGACATACTCCTGCCATACCACGCAACCCTGTCCATCAAACCTGCAGATGTCATCCCAGTCATACATGGTGTGATGGCCGCATGGTAGATGTACTATCAACTGACTGGATCAGTAATGTGGCACTGATGCAGCTTGCGGTGGCACAATGGCCATCTGTAACAGAGTGGAAACCGTGGCTGCACATGCTATGGTTGATGACCATCCCTGGGAATTTCGTCTGACTATCCATTGTCCCATATCTATCACATGTGTAATACAGTTGATCCATGTCAGGATGTTGAACAGTTGTACAATGCTGTGTAGATGTATATGGCAAAACACATGCATGTACAGGTGTCCATGCATATGTGTGCATTGTCACTGCTCAAGTCCATTCTGGCTGTGTCTGTGTTGATATGTGACATATACACAGCATCCAGGTCAACAGTAGTACCGTGGACACATCGAGGCATGTGCAGATAGGTAAGAACACAAGTGCAGTCAAATAGACATTCCCACAGCAAGACAGCATTTACATGGAGTATGAACACTGTAATGAGGTGACACACATATATGGTGATGATATCCAATGCATAATGGGTGTGACATGTGTGACACAAACACGTCAGTCGTGTCAGTGTCATGGTGCTTTGCAAAGATAACTGTGCAGATGCAGTAGATGTCATAGAAATGTATGTGCAGCAGTATCTCTGTACATCTCTGACACTGTGACCTGTCACCATCATTATGTTTTACAGATAATGCCCCGTACACGCCTCCCAGCATACACCCGCCAGGAGGATGATGTCCTCATCCCACAGCTCCATGACAACTATGACTTGTTGTTCAGCCATGTGCCACAGCATGCCCAGCAGCAGGATGACCTTTGGCAGGATCTACGCAGGAGGGTGAACGATGTGGGTGGCCATAACCGCACCTACCAGCAGGTGCGCAGACACTGCATGGACCTGATACAACATGCAAAACAGCGTGCCACTGCAATCACCAGGGAACAAGGTGGAACAGGTGGTGGGCCACCAACCCAGCCCCCACTCACACACACCAAGGAGCTACTGGCCAGTCTGGGGACACCCAGGGAACAGCATCCAGAAACACTAGCTGCCATCGTGGAGGTGGGTGTTTCCCAACCAATGAGCCTGGAGTTGCCTGGTAAGTCAGTAATGCACATATGGCTATTATATCCCATGTAGTTGCATGTGTCACTGTACATAATGTAAAGTAACAACATATGCCAGGTATGTGGACACACATGCTGCATACTACAGTATGCTACGTTGTGTATGCACACATGTGCATACTATATGCTATTACACAGGTGAATGCATGCACATGCACAGTGCAACCTGTGGCTGTCATACAGTCATGGATAATGTTCATGCTGGTGTGTCACCCCTATACAGGTACCTCTGGCATGCCGCACAGACATGGGTCCGTTGCAGGTGAGACTGTCATCAGGCATGTTACAGTGTAGATCTATTTGCCATGTGGCCAGTTAACAGTTGCACACCTGATGTTTGTTCCAGTCATGATATGCAGGTTGTACCACCATGCATTCACACACGCCACCCATGTGCAATATATTCACACATAATGATACACAGACTTGAAACCACAGTACTTGTCATTGTGACATGTGTGGTCAGCTGTGCATACAACGGTGGAGGTGTTCTACAATGGAGGCATATGTTGTATGCATTGGAACAACATGTGTGGTACGCACACAGTACCACACAGTGAGCTGTGATATGGGCAGCCCACAAGTGCTACCATTGTGTCATATGCCCCTGCATCGGGTGCACACATTGTGATGTGCCACCTGACATGTCCCAGACATGTAGTGTTCTGTCTGCAATATTGTCACACTATCACATGACCTATACCCCACATACCAAACATACAACCCGTTGTCTGCATAGACCTGTGGAATGTGACATATCTGACATGTATGGGTGTATGTCATATGGGACCACACAGACATGTGAAGAAGATGCCCATCACACACAATTGGCCACCACATGTGCACACATGGCCATGAGGGATGGCCAGAGACATGTAGCCACACAGTACATAGGATGTGTATACACCCTGTTGCACATTGTCCACACATGGTCCAATTATAGCCTTAGTTGACTGATTATACAGTTGATGTGGTACAGTGGACAACCTAAATGCCTGTGCAGAGCTACTGGAGGTGTCACTGAAGTCTACCATATATGATCTGTCGAACATCACGACTGTGTTGCAGTTATGGCTATGCAATGTGTACATATTATGCATTCTACAGCAACATACATGCCTCAGGTTGCCATGCAATGGCACAGTGTCTGTACTTCACACTGTATAGCAATGTAGATGGCTCACACTGCCCTCCCGTGCTCATGCACATTTGCTAAACATGCATTCTATCTGTAGGGCATACACACAACACTGCAATGTGAAGCCCATTATGATGCTGTACATGTGTCAGGACACCATTGTGTCAAACATGTATGCATGTTAATGCACATGTCAGCAAATTACATGTCAAGGTCACGCCAGCCATGTGTACTGTTATCCTGTTCTGGGCCAAATGGTGTATCACGGGGATGCATGCATACTACCATGATTGTGTGAACTGCATGGCTACTGATATGACACCTGCTTGCTGTAGTGTGCACCCCAGGGAGGTATGCTTACTAACACTATTAATGTCTGAGCTGCATGCCCTCTGCTCTATCACAGGCATGCTGCATGCCATCTGACAGATCACATGCATGGTGTGTCTGTGTGTGTCTGTGTGTGTGTCTGTGTGTGTGTCTTTGTGTGTGTGTCTGTGTGTGTGTCTATGTCTATTGTACTTTACAGTATTCCTTTGCATTCACAGGTGATGTAGGTGCGTTACCCTCCTGCGGTCCATCTGATGTTAGTGTCCCCACAGATACTAGCGGTGATGGACATATGCATGAGGTACAGGCAGGGTTGTCAGGGGCTGAATCTGTGCCAATGGTTAACATCCCAGCTATGTCCCCCTCTTCCCCGCACACAGTTCTGCTGCCAACACATACCGCATCACCGGTGGCCATAGAGGAAGGACAGTCAGCGACTGTTGGCATGTAACAGGAACGTGTGGTGGCTACAGAAGGTGTGTCTACACACCATGGTGTCAGTGTAATGACTGCAGATGTGCCACACAGGCATGTGGCCGGTGCTGCTCATAGGAGGACTTCTGGCAGACATGCACCTGCAGGACAGAGCGCAGCAGCTGGTATCACCAGACGCATGTTCCAGACTGCAATGGCAGCACAGGCACGTGCTGAACGGCAGAACAGAGAAGGGCAGAGGCTGCAGAGGGCTGCTATCCATACCCTAAATGACAACATCCAGGCATTGGCAAATGCTCAACAGCAGATTGCTAATGTTCTGGATAGGTGACTAGGTGAAATGGTTGGAATCCTTGACCGAGGCATGGCAATCCACGAGCGGGAGCTGTCTGTGCTGGAACACCTGGTAGGAGTGAGGTGTAGGCCACGTAGACATAGGCCAGCAACACCACCTAGTGTAGGTCAACGTGAGCGTGCCACCTCACATGCCCGCTCCCATAGTGCCGGTAGCAGTAGCAGTGCAGCTGCTGCTGCGCTGTCAACACCAGGACACATCAGCCCACGTGGACGTGGCCCTGGACGGTCTCAGCGGGGACATGTTTCCAGCGGACATGTGTTGTCGGACAGTAGCCACTCTGTACCTCCACCTGGTAGTGCCCGTGCAACCCTAGGCAGGCACAGGTCACGTGGCCGTGGACGGACACAGTGAGCTGTACAACCTGCACTGTACAATCTGGGGCTGTCAATTATACCCCATATAGGCATCACAAATGGCAGAACTGTGTACACTCATACACGCACACAGCAAACACAACTGTAGGGCTCCACAACATCCACATGCATTCTGCACAGACATGCCAGTCAACTCACTGGCCCTTATACACACACACATGATGTTATCCATTGGTGCAGCCTATGCCCCTGGCAAACATATCACCCTGTGCATATGATGAAGCCTGTGCTGCATCCCTGTCATCCACACCATCGGTGCAGGGTTATGCACAAATATTCTGATGTACAGGGTGAACAGCATAGTGAGAGGTGTATGTAATACCTGTGTATGCATGGTGAGGAATGTGTATGTTGCAGTGGTTGTGTGTAAATACTGAGTTGTGTATGTGACATAGGTTGTGTACTGTTGACATGCACCAGTCACACCATGTAGTGCAGGTGCAGCATGCATTGTGATGTGTTCATGGTATGTGTCTCGGTTACATCTGTAGCATCATGTTGGTTGTGATACCCTGGTTCCCTCCTATGGTGTACTTGCATGTGCCTACAGGTAGCAGTGTTTGCAGTCCCCCACGTGTAACTGTGGAGTACACACAGGCATGTCTGGCAATATCAGCATGCTACATGCACCTTCATCCTGACTGTTGGACACACAAACATGACACAGATGTCCACACATATACTGCACCTGATGCATGTGGTCGGTGCCACAGGCTACACTGGACAGAGACGTGACATACATAGCAGGACACATTACAGGTTTGGTGACATGGTGCAGGGGTTGTACACAGCTGCCTGGCCAATGATGATGTGAGGTTTCACTTGGTAGCTGGAGGCCACACTGTGCAGCAGCAGGACCCTGTAACAGTACGTGAACATGGCCGCAGTCACGGGGTGTACACCACTATAACGCACACCCCATAGTGTGCAGCTGGGGACCCTTGCCTTTGTGGTCATCACTCTCACAGTACTATGCACCCACACGATGTGTCACAGAGAAGGGACATGCACAGGTAGCCAGTATGGCTGGGACCTATGGCATCAACTGGGTCGTGCAATGCATCACCATTATGGGTTAGTCAACACGTGGGGCCAGTGATAATTTCCCACCGTATATTAGCATACACACTCACACCAAGCATCAGACATACATACAGACACACACACACTGTGGTGACCACACATGTGTATACGGACAGCCGATGTGTGTGATGCACCTCACCGGTGAACGTCATGCTTCCCACACTGACGTATGTACAGTTCTCTACAATGGTGTACAGGGATGTGTAGCAACTGGGACATATTCCCCACAATATGTGGCATCCCTGGTCACACATTGGGGCACACATGGCAGTGCTGGGAATGATACACCAGCCATATGTTGAGACGTTTGATGGACATGCAGCGGTATTGATTGCATTATGTGTACCAATGCTATATCTGGCAAATGTGCTGCTATATACACACGAGAGGTTGTAGGTGTTACAGGTGCCATATGACATATAGTTGTTAACACCTGACCGCTGTGTATGCATTATGTCAGCACCGTCACGTAACAGCGACATAGCGTACAGTTAGCACATGGCATGATAGGATGGTGTGTGACACAACTGTGAGCCACCCCCTGCACACATACATCTAGACAGGTGGTTCACCACGTTATGTCACCGTATACAGATGTCAATTATGGGTCTGCATTGCGTCTGCATGTCATAGGTAGGTGCAACTATGTTACGGACATCGGCCACTGCACATGCATGTTTGCTGCATGCACAGTACAGATGTCACATGTGTCTCCTGTTGCCATGTTTGTATGCATTGCTATTGTTGGACATGTGTGTTGACATACATAACACATGGACTGCGGTATGATATCACGGGTATCACAGATGACCAGTACAAGGGTATGTGTCCTGGTCAACACTGCTACCCCCTGTAGTGTGAGCATTCCACAGACATGGGCCCACATTCAATTCGCGTGTGTAGCATTGATTAGGCCAGTGTTATGCACGAGGTGCATCAAAGGCCAAGTATGTATGTGTTGTGTGTGCAGTCCATGCACACATCCACACAATCACATGTATGACATACCCAGATGTGTGTTCATTGGTGTACAGCAACAGTCAGGTGTCACAGCTGTGTAAGGGCCATGATATGTCTTGAGCTGACCTGTTCATGTATACTGGTATCATTGCAATGCATAAAACCTGTTGGATGCCTGTTGGTACGTGTGTACTCTGCACAGCTGGTGTACACCTCTGTACAGCCCAGTGGTCATGTGTCACATGGTGTTGTTGGACCGTAAGGCTGTGTAGTGCTGCACCAGTGACATGGTGCTGACTTGACAGCTACAGTGTACACTGCAGTGTGTACCGTGTGTGACCTGCACCTGTGACAGCTGTGATGGCAGCTGTGTGTGTACAGGTCACTGCATGTGTGACCGCCCTTTGCGTGAGGGCAGTTATACCTTACTGTGCCCTTCTGTGTGTACACTCCATCTGCATGCAAGATCGCCCTTTGCAACAGCTAAGTGTGTGAGCATGCCCAGCACGCCGTTGTGTAGATGGACACACAGTACATTCCACACTGCACCCCTCTGTGATTAGACTCCATGTGCATGCAATTTGGCCCTTTGCAACAGCTAAGTGCGTGAGCATGCCCAGTACACCATTGTGTAGATGGACGCACAGTACATTCCACACTGCGCCCCTCTGTGATTAGACTCAGTGTGCATGCAAGATGGCCCTTTGCAACAGCTAAGTGCGTGAGCATGCCCAGTACGCCATTGTGTAGATGGACGCACAGTACATTCCACACTGCGCCCCTCCGTGATTAGACTCATGCAAGATGCCCCTTTGCAACAGCTAAGTGTGTGAGCATGCCCAGTACGCCATTGTGTATGGACGACACAGTACATTCCACACTGTGAGATGGCCCTTTGCAGCAGCTAAGGCGTGGAGCATGCCCAGTATGCTGTTGTGTAGATGGACACACAGTACATTCCACACTGCGCCCCTCCGTGATTAGACTCCGTGTGCATGCAAGATGGCCCTTTGCAACTGCTAAGTGTGTGAGCATGCCCAGTACGCCGTTGTGTAGATGGACACACAGTACATTCCACACTGCGCCCTTCCGTGATTAGACTCCATGTGCATGCAAGTTGGCCCTTTGCAACAGCTAAGTTTGTGAGCATGCCCAGTACACCATTGTGTAGATGGACACACAGTACATTCCAAACAGACGTATGATACTAAGTGTGTGGGCATGGCCATTGACATCCTGTATAGCCATGGTGGTCATCCAGGCACCAGATGTCCAATTTCAATGTCACGATGGATGCCTACATTGAACACACATGTTGCTCTCTCGATGGGTGTACTGTCTGTGGTGCATCCCGTATCTATTCAGAGTTGTTGTGCTCCATAGATATTTAGTTGGCCCGTTGACAGCACTGGCATGTTTGTGTACGTCTACCTTAGGACGCTAATATGCTTTCAGACTGCTCGCTCTCTAAACATTCCCTATCGGCATCTTTACCTTTGCGGATGATGTCACCCACCTAGAAGTATGCCTCTGGGAGTGCTGTGTTCAGTAATCTTGGTAGCGCGTTCTGTAAATGTGTAATGCTGTAGTGTGTTATAGTAGGTAGGTGTGTGTTCAACTCTCGGCCCTTCCAAGTGTGTGTGTGTGTGTTTCCAGCTGCCTGGGGACACAGTAATGCTTTTAGATGCCTCACAACACATACATTCCCTATTGGCGTCTTTGCCTTTGCGGATGATGTCACCCACCTAGAAGTATGCCTCTGGGAGTGCTGTGTTCAGTAACCTTGGTAGTGCATTCTGAAAATGCGTAATGCTGTAGTGTGTCAGAGTAGGTAGGTGTGTGTTCAACTCCCGGCCCTTCCAAGTGTGTGTGTGTGTGTGTGTTTCCAGCTGCCTGGGGACACAGTAAAGCTTTTAGATGCCTCACAACACATACATTCCCTATCGGCGTCTTTGCCTTTGCGGATGATGTCACCCACCTAGAAGTATGCCTCTGGGAGTGCTGTATTCAGTAATCTCGGTAGCGCGTTCTGTAAATGCGTAATGCTGTAGTGTGTTAGAGTAGGAAGGTGTGTGTTCAACTCCCGGCCCTTCCAAGTGTGTGTGTGTGTTTCCAGCTGCCTGGGGACACAGTAAAGCTTTTAGATGCCTCACAACACATACATTTCCTACCGGCGTCTTTGCCTTTGCGGATGATGTCACCCACCTAGAAGTATGCCTATGGGAGTGCTGTGTTCAGTAGTCTCGGTAGCACGTTCTGTAAATGCGTCATGCTGTAGTGTGATAGGGTAGTTAGGTGTAAATTCGATTCCCAGGCCTGCCAGATGTGTGTGTGTGTGTGTGTGTGTGTGTGTGTGTGTGTGTGTGTGTGTGTGTGTGTGTGTGCATGCTCCCGTCTGCCTGAGGACTCAGGTTATGCTTTTAGATGCTTTGCAACACAGATGTATCCTGCTAACGTCTTTGTCTTTGCGGATGTTGACACGCACCTAGTAGAATGCCTGTGTGTTTGCTGTGTTTAGTAATCTTGGTAGCGTGTTCTGTAACTGCGTCATGCTGTAGTGTGATAGGGTAGTCATGTGTAGGTTCGATTACCAGCCCTGCTACATGTGTGTGTGTGTGTGTGTGTGTGTGTGTGTGTGTGTATGTCTGTATCTCTCTCTCTCTCTCTCTATATATATATATATATATATATATATATATATGTGTGTGTAATCTATTTTCTGCCCATAACTCTGCTCTTGCATGGACAGCTGACTGTTTCATGTATCGCATATTTGCATAGCTTTCACATACCAATGGGGTATGTTGCAACTCCCAACATTGTCCATGCAACATCTGTGTTATGGACGGTGTTACACGCCCTTAGAGGCGTTTGCTGTATGTCTTGGCAGACATCTATCCTTGCTGTACTCTCACTGTACTCGTACACGCCAGAGGCTTCATGTATCATGGCCTAGTTTTGATGTGTGTATGTCTATTTTGTGCTGTGTGCATGGCTCTGGGTATGTCCCACTATCATCATTTGTAAAGGTGACAGCCCTGTAGGTTCTTCTTGTAGACTGCTGTGTCATTTGACATGTCAGCACATACCTGTGGACAGTAGTGCACGTCCTACTGCAGCGCATTTCATACCTTCTGCGTTATCTTGCAGTCAATATTGCTGTTTCCTCACACATGGATCTGTTTCTGTTCGTTCCACTCCACCACCTAGAGCAAGTTGATGGACAAGGCCTTATCTGATAGTGGAACACATAGGGTCAGTATTGACATGTTGCTCTTACAAACGTAGATAGTTGACACAATAGTAGGTTTTGCATTAGTATGGCTTTTCTGTCGGATTTGGTGTCTTACTCACATGTTTGTCATTATTTCATGTCTTCAGTTATCATGAAAGTGCCAGAATGTTACTGTTGTTACGTGGAACACGCCAAACATATGAGGCAGAACTCTGCACATTCTGCGTAAGTCTGTACAGTTGCGGAGTATGTGTCTGTAACAAAATATCAACTTTCTGACACCAATACACACACTGTATGGCAGCATCACAGGCCACATGCCATTACATTTATATTGCAGGACATACCCACCCAGACAGTTGTATTCCTCACACAGGCCAACAGCTGCTTATCCACACTAATTGGTCTATCATGTACCGTATGTGTGTGCCGGTATTTGCGCTTTCCGTCAGTGGCAGAGCTCACGTACGTGTCTGGGGGACTGGACATTGTTACGGTGACACTCCATGACACCCTGAGGGACACATTACTTTTGTGTCTATTAACCTTCCACATTGACATTCACAGGGCATACGTTGTCATTCACATTTGTCGGAGTACATGCGTGTGTCTTGTACATGTTTTCTCATTTGTCCTGATGTCTTTCTTCTCACCTGTCCACCTATGTATCACTAGTTCTGTACATGTATTTTGGACAGGTTACCTTCATACCCCTAACCTGTACACATTATGGGTAAACGCCCTGATGTTTGACCTTGTTACATTTGTCATAGTGATGTGCCTTTCTGGCACATTGCTGGCAAGGCATTACGGACTGTGCGGTAGATAATAGTGACTGACATTTCCATTACATGATTAGTAACACTCATAACATCCGTATTCATGGGTACGCCAGTATTCTCACAACGTTCTGACTTTGTCTGGGGTATATCTAATATAGTCCCTATTTGTATTTCATGTACTATGCCTTAGTGCAGCTGTGTTATTCTGACAGTTTGCCAGTTATGGGTACCATCTTGGTCGTACGCATGTCCATCCATGATAACCGCCTACATGACACTGATATAGGGCCCTACATATTGCCAAAATGGTTTCCGCAATATCCAGTGGATGGTTTGACCCATTATTGAGAATATAGGCGTGTGCTATACCCACATCACTCCCACGGGGCGGGCCTATGAAATCCCTGCCAAACAACACCCAGGCCCATTTCTGCATACCTATGATTCCCATACCTGACAACCCTCTACAGTACCCATTACACATGTTTAATGTGTGTGGTACTGAAGTGTGGGGACACTTCTATGCACTCCCCACTCTCCGGATATCAGTTCGTACGTTATACATTCTATCGACACATGTGTCATTACCCTTGCACCTGATACTGTTGCATGTACAGCTATTTCGTATTTGCTGCGGTCACTTGCTTTGCGTCAATGTCGGTTGACACTACGTAAGATTCAAATTTTGGAGTCCCGCAATGGACACCTATCTGCATGTTTGAAGTGTAGAACTTGCTGGACTGTCACTTTCTGGCCAATGGTTTGGAATGCTGCGGTTTATTCACCTTTCCTGCATGTCTGTTTGTCTACCCATATTAGATATAACGTCGCCTATTTATGTACATATGTCATATCTACGGGACATTAGTCTGTTGTGTATACATATATACATGTACTATCCTCATTTCATAACTTGCTTTGGTTTACGTCTGTGGATTATGTGTATACACATATATCTATATCCATACCATACCTTTCCACTATACAGATTGTCGCAGGGTGTACAGTTGCTTGCCCCTTTATCTTTGCTGTGTTTTAAATAAACCTGTGTCTGTCTGGCAATGTCGTGGCATTTCATTTGAGACTTACAGTGGGGATTTCTGGCAAGCAGTTCAGGTTACGACTGCATACCCTTCAGAGAATCCATGCTACTGACACACCCGTTATTCTATCCACTTTCTATGTTTGTTCTGGCACATATCTGGTGTTTGTCCCTATTTGTACTGGTGGTTTGCATGGCTTTGTCTGGTTTCATACTTTACGAGGTTAACAGGTTTGAGCCATGTATAACTAACATGGGGGAAACAGCATTCATTTACTATGCTGTGAGCAGATCACACATGCACAGGCGCACTTGCATTTCCTTATTATGGGTTATGCGCAGGCGCGCATGCATATCCTTATTGTGGGTTACATATGTTTACTAAGTCTTTGTGCTTACATGGGCTTTATTACTTGTGACAGTACCAGTAATTATCTGTAATATGGTTAACGGATGTTTGCGAAACAAACGTTCACCTTTACATATGTAACTGTCTGTACAGCACAGACACATTCATTACACTTTCACATTATATGTGCTGTAGTCGTTGTTCAACCGGGACTGCATTCACGTTGGCTGGATGCTGTAACCACTATACGTTTGGTGTTCTGACTCACTTATATGCATACCCATAGTACATAGCTATATTAACATATGCCTCACCGCTTCGCTTACGTCACAGGCATCCATTCTCCTGCTGGGAAAAATACGGTACTACATGTTACACATTCCCTATTCCCTACTGCTCTGGACCCACACTGCATATTTCATCACTGCAGGGATATTCAGAACCCAAAGGCTTATAGTCCTGACACATACAGATCTTTAATTGTCAGGGTGTTCATGTGGTGATCTGGGTTTAGGCTTGTCTGCCTGGTGAACGGAACTGCCCTGACCGTGTTCAAATGTCAGACAAAGCACATGGACAGGGTTTGTCCATTTTAAACATTTAATCTGTGTTTACAGACACAGGTTTTTGGGCACCTGTCAGCAGCTTATGATGTTGGCAATACATAATATGGGTGGGGGCGGTTACGATACATAATCCACGGAGAGTGGTGTTCCCATTCACATTTGACTATTTCCTGTATTCATTCTTACGAGGGTTATTATTTTGCACATGACTTAACTATGAATTAACTACGGGTATGCAGTAGTACAGTCAACATATGTGATGGCTTGTTACAGTATATATGTACGGACCTCTGTAATACTGGGGACTACCCCACATCCTTCACAACATTTCCTGCTTATGTACATACTATTATTCCGTGAACTTTCGAAGATTGTGACAGCAATAATTACATCTGTCCCTATTTGTCCACCCATCCTTTTAGGCTTTGTCCAGGTTTTGTTGCTGTAATAGGTTGAGAGGTGGTGTCGGTATGTGATTGAGTTGAATATATACTGTCGATAATTCAGTGGGGAGTAGGGTTACCAATTGTTCCTCTTTGCGAGGTGAGGTCCTACTTTGAACAGTTGTGTCCTGCAACGACACCTAAGACATGGCAATTGTCCTGTGATTTTAAGACAATAATATATTTCTTCATTTCTGTACTAGTTGCATGATACAGGTATTTTGTATCTGGTACACATAACTATTATTTGGGATAGCATAAGCTATTCAAATGCTATGGCATTAGCTTTTATCTTGGCATACACGTGTAATTCTGTACTTTAAACAGGCCGGGGGTATGTTTTATCCTGCATATTCTCACATTTCTACAAGGGATGTCCCACCTTGGCCATCTGAACAGGTGGCAACCCTAGTGGGGTGACCTGCATGGTGGACAGCTGTTCCATCCTGTGTAGTATGAATTGCATGTCTATGTAGAAACTGAACAGTACCGTGACTACACATACATGTTTTGTCTAGATGTGTACAGTAATGGACACCGTGGCATGTAAACAACTCTGAGGTTTCAACAGGTTACTTATCCCACGCGGGATGTACACACATTTTGCCGTAACATTAACATGTGGGCATTTGGATTTACGTACCTGTGATGGGATGTTTACAAAAGTGGGATACATATTTGCAATCCGGACACTGCCTAGGACGATGCTTCCTACTACATATGGGGAATACCCGCTATGTGTAGGTGTACTGATGCGCAAGGCTGGTAGCTGGATTTGGTGGACATTCGGACATGGGTGTGGGTTATGTGCTATACAGGGGTTGTTGCGTATTGCATTTGCATGCATGGGTTTTACTTTTGGATATCCCGGTTCCGCATATAGCATCCTATGTGTATGTGACGGTTACGTTCCTGTTCATGTGTATAGCACCTTTTAATATACATATGTTTGTGTGTGTTTGGTATATAATATGGACTGTCAGGTTTCTTTACGGTTGTTATATAGCCACAACTGCCCTGCTGTATACTATCACTACCACTGTGGTACTGCTGGTGACCATACCCATGGGGCTAGACGTGTGTATTGGCGGCGCGCTGACATGATGTGCTTCACTTCCTCTGGGTATAACTTCTGACAGTGCAGTACATTACGGACACACAATTTTAAATGTCATTTGTTCCATGGACGGAAACTCATATTATGTTGCGTGCATTTCTGTTTGGTTCTCCATTTTGTGTGGCCGGGAACTGTCTTGCATGCTTTGCATACGTTTCATTATCCACGGACACTGATAGGTGCGATTACTATTGCAGGCAGGCTATAATATTCAGCAGTTTAGGTTGCTCATCGCCAGCTGACATTGACACGCCTCCCGGCGCAACTTAGTAACACCCCATGCACTCACGCATGAGTCCTATGCACGTGGATGTGGTAGCGGCACACCTTCATTAATATGCATATGGTGCTACTACACCATTTATATGCCACACGGCCGGCGCAGGCCTTACACCGGCCTTGCGCCGAGCTTCATGAATCTGGGGGTCAGAAGCTTCAAATAAAAATTTGTGTTCATTAATACTACAGATTTATGAAAAACATTATATAGATCAAAAAACCTTGGGCTGTTCAGAATAAGAAGTGACAGAGGAAGTGCAAAAATATAGACAACAAAATCTAGAGACTTTTGAAAGGTATACAAAAGAAATATGGAGATGGGAAAAAAGGGAGATTTGATATGGTGCAATATTTATGCAAAGGAGAAAGCAAACCTAATCAATACAAAAAGAGCAGCACCAAAGAAATTTGAAAAGAAATATAGGGCCAAGGCATCCGGAAATGGAAAATTTTACAATATAAAAAAAATCAGAAAACAAAGAGGAAAAGTAGAAAAGAAGATTAATAATGGAGAAGTTAAAGAAATAGAAACTGAGGTTATGGAGTACCTGCAAAGTTGAGGATTTAGTGTAGAATATCTAACTTTGATAACATCACAGCAGGATTGAGCAATGAATCCCTAAATTAAGGAGGAGCCAGTGGAGTGGGAAACATCTGATCAGTTGCCTTAGAAGATACTTTGGAGGCTTCCATAGGAAACCAGTACAAAAGTTCAACTGGAGTTGCACAGCAAAGGAAGGAAAAGAAAACTGGTGACTCTGATGCAGTCAGTGTTGTGGAGTGATAGGCCAGTGAGTTCCCATATGAAAGGGCAACAGATGACACAGGATGAAATTGAAGAGAATATGGCAGAGGAAGATGCTGTGCAACTTTCTATAGAAGCCCACAGGAAATGGAGAACAAAGAATGTGTCCTCAGTTTAGAAGAAAATTATCTAAGAGAAGAGTTTCTTGATTTAATAGAGATGGACAGACATATTAAGATCATTGAAAGAAATAGACTACAGAAAGTCAATAAAACCCAAAAAGTCAGACGTTTGTTAAAACAAATGAATACAGTAATTAGGACTATCCATAGAGATTCATGTGATATAACCGAAGTAAATATGATATATTACTGCGCAGCTAAGTTAATAACACATAAAGTCTTACCACAAAAACACAGCATAGGAAAGGAAAGGGAGGAATCAAATGCCATCATGGAAGTATCAAACAGAGAAAGTTAAAAGCAATTAAGATAAGAGGTGTCACTGATAGAAAAGTATAGAAGATGGAATAAATTAACAAAAACACTCAGAAGGATAGACGGGATAAAAGCAATTTGAAGTATCAGAACAGATCTATTGTGCATTATCAAAAATAATAATCTAAAAATAACAGCACAGGCAATAATCTAAAAATATCAGCACAGGCAGAAAATCTTACAAGATATGCAAATTAATATAAAGGAAAAGTACAAAACAAGCAATTTATTGATGACCCAAAAAAGGTTTATAGAGAATTGGGAAACAAAGCAAAAGGAACTGAAACACTTACAAAAAAAGAAAAAATAGATACATTTTGGAAAATATCTCTGAAGATCCTGTGGAATATAACTAAGATGTTGAATGGAAAAAAGTAAAATAAAGAAGTTCAACTGTACATGATACAAAATGGGATGAAGTAATGGCCAGAAAGACTGAAACAAAGTTAAGAAAAGTTCCTAATTGGAAAATCCCAGGCTCAGATGCAGTACCTAACGTCTGGCCAAAGTATTAACATCTTTACGTGTAGATTTAGCCATGAGTAAGAACTATTTTTATTGACATCCCGAACAGACACTGACCTGGTTAACAACAGTAAAAATAATGCTCCTACTTAAAAGCAAACCTGCAAGCTATCTTAAAACTACAGACCAGTAGCTTGCTGTCCGATGACGTATAACCTATACACTGGAATTAATGTCAACAGAGTTTATAGGTTCATAGGTAGGTACTAGGCTATCTGGCCAAGGGCAATTATAAGCCTAGCCAGAGTGTGTTGGCTTTTGCTGCCCCATTGATTAATTAACTGAGCGCCTGTCAAGCAGAGCCAATGAAGTGATCCCAGGGGTGTATTTTCTGTTACCAATCCACTCGTCAAGGTTTCTCTTGAGGAGTGTTAGTGAGGGGCTCTGCCTAATGTACTTAGGAATTTTGTTCCAAAGCATGGGGAGTCTCTGTGACAGGAATCTATCCCTCCAGCATGTTCTATTTATTGTTGTGGCGAGGTTTAGCTCACTAGAGTGCGTGGCTTGCAGTGACTTGGATTTCTTTAGGTGGAGCATGTCCATCAATTCTGAGTTGGATATGGCTTTGTAAGTCCAGCAGAGATCACCTCTGAGTAAGCAATATGCCACTGAGTACAGCTGGAGTTTTTTTCAGTTGGGCTGCATAGGACATATGTTTGAGGCCAGTAACTCCCTTAATTAGGTACTTTTGTGGTCTTTTCATCTGTTGGAAGTGTCTTGTGAGGTACATCCCAAATGGAGCATTGTACTCTATGATGGGTCTGATGATTGACGAGTAGAGGGGCACTATAACCTCTTTATTTCTAGATGCAAACCCTTTAGTAATTAGATGGGCCACATGGAAGGATTTCCTTACTACTTTGGCAATATGATTGTCAAAGGAAAGATTACTATCTACCTGGGTCCCCAGATCTCTTATTACATCTTCTGTATTAAGGGGGCTGCCACCTATGTGGTAATTTGTGGGTGTTTTGTTTTTCCCAAACAGGATAACTATGCATTTTTTGGCATTTAGCTTGAGGCCATGACTTTGACACCAAGTGTCCGTCTCAGTAAGGCCCTTTTGGAGGATTTCCATGTCAGCCGGAGAGTCAATTATAGCTCCCAGTTTGCAGTCCTCTGTGAACTTGGTTAGCCATAGTCCTCCTGTGTTTGCCTGTACTTCTGAGAAGTATATGCTGAATAGTAGGGGTGCCAGGACCGAGCCTTGTGGGACACCACTTGTGACTGGTTTAGAGTCAGACCTGGAGCCCGCTATTCTTACCATGTGAGTTCTGTCTGTAAGCCAGTTGGCAACCCATCTCATGACGTAGGGATTTATGTTCAGGCTGATGAGTTTTTCTGTAATACCCGAGTGGGGAATGGTGTCGAAAGCCTTGGTGAGGTCAAGGTAGGCTTTGTGAACCACATTTCCCTCATCTATGGCCTTGTTGACTGTCTCGAAGAAGTTAACCAGGTTTAGTAGGCATTATCTGCCCTTAACAAAGCCAACCTGGGTCGGGTCAAGTGTTTGGAGGTTCCCAATGTCTGAGTTCCATGATGATGCACTCCATAACCTTGCAGACCAGGCTAGTCAGGCTTATGGGGCGATAGTTACTAGGGTCAGTTGTGGCCTTTCCTTTCTGGAGCTGAATAACCATTGTTGTACACCATTCTATGGGCATGTAGCCTGTGTAGAGGCTAAGGCTGAACAGCGTGTTTAGGTGGGAGGTTAGTTTGTTCTGTAGTTTGTGCAAGATGCAGCCTGGGACACCATCTGGCTCCATTGATGCTGTGTTTTTAGCTTTTGAAAGGGCTGTTTTCACCTGTGCATCTGTGATTTCCGGGATACTACACTTTTCCGGTATTGTTGTGGGCCCTTTTGGGGGTGAGAGGCGGGTGAAGTTTGCACTGAATCTGTCTGCCAGGATGTTGGCAATATCAGAAGGTTCAGTATATTTTGTGCTATCTCAGTGCATATCTGTGAGTTGCCACTTAGATTCTTAACATAGCTAAAGAAGGCGTTGTGGTTATCTTTTGAATCTTTGGCTATTTTTCTTTCAAAGTTAGCGTTGGATGATTTTATGAGGGACCTTAGTTTCTTACTGATACTGATCACGGATGTCTTTCCTTCTTGGGGTTTGCTTTTCTTCTGAACTAGTTTCCTCCTTCTATTGTATAGCCTGTTTATGGCAGGGGTCCACCAGACTGGTTTTCTTCTCTTAGAGGAGTGAGTCTTGGTTTTGCTAGGGATGGCATGATCCATGCATCCTTGTAGGTACTCATAGAGTGCATTTGTAAAGGTTTCTGCATCTTGGGCAGCGTTATCCTTTAGCGTGGGGGTTGTGAAACTTACAGCCTCTGTCTTAAGTAAGGTGAAGTTTGCTTTAGAAAAGTTTTTTACTGTGGTTTCCCTAGTGGGGGTTGGTGGTAGGGTGTGGATATCCAGAGTGATTAGTTTATGGTCTGATCTAACCAATGACGGGTTGACCTCCAGTGTGGAACACCTGTCGCCCATGTTGGTGATGACCAGGTCCAATATGTTTTCACCTCTGCTAGGGGAGTTTACCAGCTGATCCTGGGCATTTGAGTTGATGAATTCCAGGAAGCACTGGGCCTGGGAGTTTGTACTCAAATAGTTTTCCCAGTTAATGGTATGGTAATTGAAATCACCCAATATCAGGGTGTTCGGTAGAACCTTCATGTTTTCCAGTGTCTCCAGAAAGGAGGATTGGTGGTCCTGAGTCATGGAGGGTGATCTATAGCCAGTCATAATTTGTATTGCAGATTTTCCCGATGTTAGTTGCACATGGATGATCTCAGAGTTATCATACTGTGCCACTAACCGGGAGGTGTAGGTATCCTTGATGAATATGGATACGCCCCCTCCTTTTGTGCTTCAGTCCATGTTCTGTGGCCAAAACATGTGGTATGAGTTGTAGCCCGGTAGTCCTGGGGTGCTCTCTGGAGCCTTGATCCAGGTTTCAGTTACTGCACAGATGTCGACGTTCTCTATACTGAGGAACGCTTCGAGTGTGTGCATTTTGAGATTTAACTCCTGGCGTTGAGTAGCATAACCCTCAGTTTTTTGTTAATTGTGCTGTTTACGGAGGTGGGTTTGACTTTTGAGCCTTGCCTTAAAAAGACACTATGGGGGCAGCAAGTGCCTTGGCCAGTATTCGAAAGCCTAGGGGTGACAGGTGTAAGCCATCTCTTGTGAAGCAATGCGGGCTTGTTGAGCATGTCGTCCCAGGCAGACAGACACTGGGTCCCCTTTGAATGACACCAGAAGTTTAGACAATTGTTGAAATTGATAATTTTTTCTTTATACTGAGGTATCATTCTTGGTGAGGGCAGGATGCTACTCAGGGTCAGGGTCATACCTGCCTTGTCTACATGATCAGAGAGCTCTTCCATGTCTCTTTTCATGTAGTCCAGGGAGGTATGTTTTAGGTCATTCACATCAACATGAACAGTGACAGAGTCATATTTGTACTTGTTCTGGAGTGACCTGAGTGCTTGTGTTATGTGGCGGATTCTGGCTCCCGACAGGCAGCTAACAGTAACCTTCTCCTTGTCTAGCCTAGTGAGTGGGACATCAGTGTGCCTGACTATAGAGTCACCTATTACTAGTGTGTTAGGTATGTTATTTTGCCTTAAGGGCTGTGATTGTGCGGCACACTAATTTTGTGTTTTATGTGTTGTCTGGTTTGTGATGGGAGGTGCAGGTTGTTTGGGTGTCTGCTTTGGAGGTCTCTGATGCTTTTGCAGGTTTTTATTTAGAGCCTCCGAGTATGATTTTGTGTATTTATGTGTATTTTTTGCCAGTGCTGGTTTAGTAGGTCTGTGTGTGGCTGGAGGTGTGGTGCAAGTGTTAACCTTCTCCTCTTGACTGTCTGTTCCAGTCTTGGGTGGAGAGAGCTTAGCCTTCAGTTTGGCTGTATAATTGCATCTGTCGCATATGTTAGTGTTTTGTGGTAGGAGGAGAGGGTTGTCTGTGTATATGAGGCAGTCATAACATTGCCTCTGGATACCCAGATTCACCAGCTGGCCTGGAGAGTACACCAGATATTGCCCTTTGGTCATGCCTGAATAGTAAGGTGAGCTGCTTAGTCGCTTGGTTGATGAGGGGTGAATAAAGAAAGAGCCTTGCCCTGCTGTGCAATCAAGTGTCAGGGTATATTACTACTTGCTAGTAGGTCTGAGCAAGTGCTGGACTGTAGGATGTTTTTTGAGTGCTTAGGTTGAGAGTTAGACTTGTTTCAAGGGAAAAACTGAAGAGGAGACTTAGTTGAGCCGGGAATAATTTAACCCTATTTAACCGGCACTGCCTGCATGGTAATAGAACAAAACGGTAGCAAAAGAAAGCTATATGGAACAAAAGATTATTTGTTATTAAATAAAGTCATAATGGAAAACTATAAAAAGGGGAAGAATCTATGTATGACATGGATAGTCCATAACAAAGCATTTAACAGTATCACATATTCATGGATAAAACAGTGTTTAAAAATGGATAAGATATACCCTACACTGATTGATTATATTACAGCGACCGTGAGTGGCAAACCACTTTGCACTTAAGACATGATAAAGAGCAAATTATTAGTCCAGGGATAAAAATTCAAAGAGGGGTATTCTAGGGTGACTGTCATTGATGCTCTTTTTTTCTTGCCTTAGCCCATTAAATGGTCTACTTAAGAGCTTAGGCCATGGCTACAGTTTGGCCACCAGAAAACAACAAAGTGTAAAGACTTCTCATCTTCTTTTTGTGGATGATTTAAAACTGTATAGTTCATCAGATGAGAAACTCAAAGCACAACTGCAAGTGCCCAAAACTTTTTCAGATGATATAAGAATGTCATTTGGTCTTGATAAATGTACAAAAGCAACCTTTATAGCAAGAAAGCTGCAACACCAAAAAAACATCAGTTTGGGACAGAAATGTAATATAAAAGAACTTGAGCAAGAGGCACTATATACATATTTGGGAAATGAAGGATGAAGAGTAAAACATGACCAAATGTGAATAAAACTTAATAAGGAATATTTTAGAAGACTAAAATTAATACTGAAGACCATTTTGACATCTAGGAACAAAGTCCAAGCTATAAATCAATTTGCTCTCCCAGTCCTAACTTACAGTTTTAGAGTGACTGACTGGCCTTAAAAGGTGTTGGATTGGTTGCACAAGAAAACAAGAAGGATGATTCATTCTTATCAAATGATTTATAAAAATCAGTGTATACCAAGATAATATATTCCCCATTCTGAAGGAGGTATGGGTATCCTCGAAACTGATTATACATATAGATCTGGTCTATGCTAGGCCCTCTTCTGTTCAATATTTTTACCAGTAAATCGCAAACCTCCTGTCGTCAGTCATCTCTAATCATACTTTGACTTAAGAATGGGGTCCATTCCAGTCATGACATTAGAAACCTAAAAGACTTGGCGAAATTGAAACTGTAAGTACTGTATGAATGCTACACTTTTATATCCATGTGCAGGCTGCTGCTGCCGATAGTATAGGGCCAATGGATTATCATAGACTGTCAGATTGCATTTATTGTACCACCTTTATTTTTCACTCCACTCACTAACAATGTTTTCAGCAGCTTTGCATTTTACGTTTTTTTTTTTTTAAAGAAGAAGCTGATTTAGATTTAAGAGCCCTTTTATCCAAGTTGAAAGCAATAAGTAAAAAAAAAAAATCAATGTTAGATTCTTTTTCCTGATGAACATTTTTTTTCTGCTTACTAGGCCTTGTAAATATTAAAATATTAATGTCTCACATTGAATTTGTACTCTTTGGCTGAGATTGAAACTGGTCCTCCAGTGGTTAGTGCTGTAAGCCTGTCAATGAATACAAATAAATAACAAATGAACAAAAATGTTTTACAATACTTATGGTAGAAATTAGCATTATCATAGTAAGGACGTGAGCATTTATTTCACATGCCCTTCACAGAAAAAGCATAAAGTTTATATATATATATATATATATATATATATATATATATATATATATATATATATATGGATTCACTTTAGAAGCTCGAAATACTGAAATATCGAGTTTCAGTATTTCGCGCCCATAAAGTCGAATCCTGGAAAGAATGAAAACTCAGAAGCGCGAAATTCAAAATCTCGCATACCGGAGGTTTTGAATTTCTTGCTTCTGAGGTTCCGCTGTGGTTATGGATTCAGGTAAGTGTGTGTGTTAAGGGTTTTGGGTAGGGGCTGTGGTGTGTGTTAGTGTGTTTTGTTACCGAGATGTGTGTATGAGAGGAGAATGTAGCTTGTGTGGTGGTGTTTTGTATGTGTTGTATGTAGTGCGACCTCGGAGTTAGAATATATTTGTAGAGGGGGTGTGGGGAGTACAGCCCCCCACATGAGGGTTTAGTGGGGCTTGCCCCCTTGCTTTTATTTAGGACAGAGCTTGTGTTTGTGTGTGGGGAGTAAGGTATGTGTTTATGTGTAGCAGAAGCATGAAATTCAAAATCTGCGGTATGCGAGATTTTGAATTTCGTGCTTCTGAGTTTTTGTTCTTTCTGGGATTCGACTTTATGGGCGTGAAATACTGAAATTCGATATTTCAGTATTTCGAGCTTCTAAAGTGGATCCGTATATATATATATATATATATATATATATATATATATATATATATATATGTATATATTTATATATATATATATATATATATATATATATATATATGTTGGATATCTGTAAAATATTCTTCCAGACTTTTAATTAGGGTAGCATTATGCTAAGCAACTGTTATTCATATATTACAATATTAAATTACAGAACTATTCAAATGGTATTGTATTTGAAAAACAGAAATCATAGCAGATATACTCAGGTGAAAAAGAAAATCATATTTGTAGACTGGCCAGTTTTATTTTATGATAACTTATTGTTTAATGCTGTAGGTAAGTGTTTAGGCAGAAGACTTAGCTTCCATTTCCAGGCATTCTTGCTTAATGAACAGCTGTTGCATCCCAAAAAAGTATATTGGAACTCTGTATATATCATTGTGTCCAGTTAATTTTTGTTTTACTAACTGGATAAGCCTGTGGGCATAAGTGCCTTTGTTCAGAAACAACCTAGAAGAACTGACTCATTAATTAGCTTGCACTGAGTCAGACAGTTTGCAGATGGCTGTTAAGAGAATCAACCCCAACACTATAGGACAAATTTTATTAGCACATCATCACCTAAACCAAATGAGCTAAGGTGCCAGACAGTTTATTCTGATTTGATAATCTCATTTCTTTAGCCAGTGTTCTGTTCCATAACCCTATTTGTGAAGTTTTCTTTCATTTTTCTCACCTTATGCCTCTACCTTTCTTATGTGTGTTCACATTAAATGCCAGAAATGCCTTGATTTGATGAAGGCATGGAGGTCTTCCATTCCTTGGAACCATGTAGCGTTATAGCCACAGCTCTCTGCTGATAACAATGCCCACACACAACCCACCATTTATAGGTTATTCATGACAAGTTAAAGAAGGGTAGTAGAGTGTAAGGACTTAAACCCCAGTTGTACCCACTAACAGTTCTCTATTTCACATGCTATACCTCAGACTGTGGCTGTGTCTGCTAAATATATATATATATATATATATATATATATATATATATATATATATATATATATACATACATACGTGCATACGTGTGTGTGTGGGTGTGTGTGTTTGTGTATACAGCTATGTGTATAAATGTATGTACCTCCCTCTTTCGTGTGTGTGTGTGTGTGTGTGTGTGTGTGTGTGTATGTATATATACAAATTCTATCTCTATCTATCTATATATATATATATATATATATATATATATATATATATATATATATATATATATATATATATATACATACATATATATATATATATATATATATATATATATATAGCTATATAACTTAAATTAACCTCACTCAAAAAATATACGGCGGTTAGTGTTGCCGCCTCACAGCAAGAGGTTCTCCGGTTCGATTCTCGGCTGGGGTGCCTTTTTTGCGGAGTCTGCATGTCCTTCCTGTGGTCACGTGGGTTTCCTCTGGGTGCTCCGGTTTCCTCCCACATCCCAAAGACATGCTGTAGGTGCATTGGACACTCTAAATTGGCCCTAGGCGTGAGTGTGTGCATGTGTGTGCCTTCTGTGGATGGTTGGGCACCGAGCTGGCAACTCGACACCGTAAAACTCCACTGCCAATCATGAGCAGACAGGTGATCCGCTGTGGCGACCCCTAACCAGGAAAAAGCAAAGAAGAAAAAAAAAAAATATATATATATATATATATATATATATATATATATATATATATATATATATATATATATAGTTATATATATATATATATATATATATATATATATATATATATATATATATGTGTGTGTGTGTGTGTGTGTGTGTGTGTGTGTGTGGGTCTACTTCAGTAGACTGAAATACCACTTAATTGAAACCCCTATAACTGAGATGAAAAGGCCAACAGCACAAGAACACTGATGTTCCGGAACACTGACTTACCTCTCCAGGTAAGTAAACACTTGGCCATCCTTAAAAACAAACAAAAACAAACAAAGGCAAACCCACCAATGTGGGGGACTTCAGCCCCCACACCCTCCTATGTGGGGGGCTGCAACACCCCCAACTAAATATGCCAACTCCGAGATCGCAGTACAGCAGAGTAAGGGGCAAAGTTCGACAGGATGGCCAAGTGTTTACTTACCTTTCATGGTGAGTCTGTGTTTTGGAACATCAGTGCTTTCATGCTGTCAGCCTTTTCTTCTCCGTTATCTGAATTTTGGATAAGTGGCATTTCGGTCTACTGAAGCAGACCAATATATGTACATTGTTTTAGGTTGTTTCTCAGTATTATTGATATAACTGCTTTGCATTTTTAGGTTTCTATGTTTCTTTTCTTGTATTTCAGTTTTGAACGTGTTTACTATTTTTTCCTGAAATATGTTAAAACTAAACAAAACATAGTTTTAAAAGCATGTACAATCCAAGTATGATTATAGCAGTGAAACAAACATGGAACAGTCTCGATTTAAAACTCATAAAATAGTTTATTAACAGACATTTTAAAAACATTATTTTGATACACCCATGAAACCTATTGTATCAAGCAAAGGTCCAAAACAGAGGTTCTGTCTATTTATATTGATAAGTAGATAAATTAGGTGGCTTCTGTGTGTCTGTCTTTTATTAAATATTGAGCAAATTTGATTTAGTAGTTGAGAATTGTGCTATTTAATGAGGAAGATTTATTAGTTACAACAGATGGGAAATCTTTCTGTTTAGTCAGTACCGAAGATTTAAGTTTGGAAATGATAGGGAATTTGCTGTAAATTACGTCTAAATTTTCCACTTGTAAAATACAATTAATTTTTGAAGTCTTGATGTGATTTGTCTTACAATGCTGTGCTTTCTGATGTACAAATTTGTAAGCAAAAAAAAAATGTAGCCATAGGGACAGCCATGGCTCCTAGCTATGCTAATTTATTTATGGAAAGCTGGAAAGTGACATGTTTGCAATTCTTATTGTATGAAGCACCTGCAATTTTATAACCATGTTATTGATGATATCATCAGTGTATAGATCAGCACATCTATATAGCATTCAATTGTTTAGGCTTATCTAAACAAAGTGGATACAGTTTCAAACTTTACTATGGGTTTTAGCATTTTTGAAAGAAGGGTAATATTTTAATTACTGAAGTTTTTATAAGACTATTAACAGTGATACCTTTTTTTAGATTTGAACCAGCATGCATATTATATGATTTCAAAATGTGATCAAGGTTCAAGCAGTGAAGGCTGACATACCACTGGGAATCATTAGACTGATACAAAATAATACTCACTTTTGTGAAGGTATAAATTAAAATCTAAAATGCAATTCCAAAGGCTTTAAAGTCACCAAAAAAAAAATTCACCAAAATCCACCAAAAAGGTGACAATGTAGTGTTTGAATGCAGCGGTAACAAATGAATAAACCAGAAATGTTAAATGTACACTATTCAAAATGTAAAGCATTAAGTCTTTCATCCCTACACAATAAGGACTTTGTTTGTTGCCTCCACGTTCATCTACTACGTTGTCACCTTTTTCCTGGTTTTTGATAAATTAAAATCAAAGTGTATGAATAGAATTATGTACTCAATAAAAGTGCTTAATATATAATAAAGCATTCATCAAGAACAAATGTATCAATTACATAAGCTTGCTTGTCACAAATCATAAGTTAAACAATCTCTAAATTAGTACCAAGATATGAAGACCTATTAAAAAATGTCTTGAAATTGAACAAAACTTAAACTTGTCCAGCAATGTATTTGCTTATTTATTACCATGGCAGCAGTAGATGATGAACATGTTCTACCATTGTCTGAGGCTGCCGGGATCTCCTCTCAGCTGCCCATCCTATAATTGACACCCAAGCAAAGCATCTCTCATCCAGTGTGGCACAGAATTACAAGTACTGAAAAAACTTAGCAAACAGATTACAATTAAAGCCTACGGTCATCCCTATGTCTGTGCATCACCAGCAAGTATGCTAATATAACAAAACATCATGCCAATTAACAAGCAGGTTATACATTCAGACAAACAAAGAAAACCACCCCAACTATGGGTAATCCTGATATGCCCACACCCACTAGTGGGTTATTGCTAAAGTAACAGAATGTGACTGGCATAAGGCTTTTTTGGCCCATGTTGTGAAAACATTCCACTTTGCTTGCCCACTGTGCAAAAATTCTAGCATTGATTCCTTTGCTTGTGATCTGATGGCCCTAAGTCCTTTCAATCAAGGAGTTATTTTGTTTTAGAAGAAAGTCTGCTTTAGTTCTTCACTAAGCCCACCATCTATATCAGTTTCTTTATTTTTTTCTCCATATTATCAGCTAAGTTTTTCAGTAACTCAAGTCTGTGAGAAATTATTTTTAGTTTGCCCATTTTATTTTAATGCCTTCAGATTCAATAGTTAAATTTTGAAGAGATGACATCTGTTGAATATCTTTTTTTCCCAAACAACTTTATTAAATTTACACATATGATAAACTCAGTTTTACATTTACTATATAAATGAAAAACATACAAAATTATATCACTTTAGTTGCAAAAGTTCACATCACAGACGCCATTGAAACAACTGTAGTTGTAAGCATTATGCATCACTTATAAACTATCCAGTCATTGTCAGTTAAGCATTATATAACTCATTCAAATCCTGCCTGTTAAACCTCATTTTTGTGCTGCATATATTGTTCCCACAATTCCCATTTTTTCCTATGTAGTTTGTTTCTTCTCTTTTCTAAAGATTCCAATTCCAATTGTTTTATTTCTCTTGCTATATGATGACATAATATGATGGTGAAAATCCAAGGTACTTTTCTGTATTGAGAATATTCTAATAAGTCGTATGTTCATAGGTACTTACTAGGCTATTCATCTATGAGGATCTTAAGAAACCTAGCCATGTATTGCGATTGTAGTTTTTAATCCTTATATTTTACATGCAAATAACCAAGAAGTGGACCAAACAAGGATATGCTGGGACAATCCACTAATCAGTCATTATTGTTTTCTTCTGTAGAACAGGAGCTTGGGCTATCTTAGTGTTGTATGAGCATTCTGGAATGTAAATGTTTCTCCAGTCAGAATGTTGGCTTTTTGTCCTGTAACTATGTACAGTTTATAGTTCAATGGTATTATGAGTGTTACATTTTTAAGAGAATGGGCTTACTGTAAATCGATAGCCTGACTGGGGAATGAACGTTCTCCAGCAGGGTCTTAACGTATAAGTAATGCCTGCTGACAAATGAGTCCACTGCTTCATGGCAGCATATTAAGCTGCCGTGGGTTGGAAGGGTGGCCTAATGGTTAAGGTGCTTGTCTTACAAACACAAGGTGCAGGGTTTGAGTCTCACAAGGCATAATTGGCTAGGCTTAAAATGGCTTGCAAGGGCAGTTAGCTTAGTACTAATCTATGAACCTATGAACCTATGGAGCTCGGACTGCAAAAAAAAAAACAAATGGCTGCCATTATTTTTACACTCACTAAGCATCGGTTCTGCTGTTTAGTGAGCATAAAGTGTAAAACAAAAAAGAGAGAGAGACTGTTTGCATGTGTGTGTGTGTGTGTGTGTGTGTGTGTGTGTGTGTGTGTGTGTGTGTGTGTGCGTATGTGTGTATGTATGCGAGATCGAGAATGTGTTTGTGCGAGATCGAGAGAGAGTGAGAGCGATCTTGCATGTGTGAATGCATGTATGAAAGCAGAGGAGCCTGTGTGTGTGAGAGATCAACAGTGAGAGCGATTGTGTGACTGAATGCATGTATGAAAGCAGCAGAGAATGAAGGTGAGACCGATCTTGTGTGCGTGAATGTGTATGGGAAAGCAGATGAGACTATGTGTGTGTGTACATATGGTATAGAGAATGGGCTCTATGTGAAATTGTTCTCTTTTACTTGCTTATTATTTTTAAGCACTATGTTATTTTTTATATATATTTGATGTAAAATGCTTTCTCCAAAACCATTAACATATACTACAGCAAGTTTGAAACATTAGGCGGAGGAACTATTTTACATTAAAAATAGAAAAAAAAAATAATATAGTACTTAAAAAAGTAAACAAGCAAGTAAACCAACAATTTCACAGACAGCCCATTCTATAAGTGCAATAATACCCTCCCTGGGTGTATGTTAATGTGTAATTAATGCCCTTCCAGGGATGTAAACACCCTCCACCTGTGGCTTCAGACCTCATAACACCCCTGGACGGGTGTTAATTACACATTACACACACCTTGTCAGGCATTGTTGCTTGCTTAACACATTATTACAATATCACTGTGTTAAAATGCAGTGGTGATACATTTCTCTTCTTGTTAGTATAGTATTTCATTTTGTACTTGTTAGAACAGTTATTGTGGAAATGACTGGTCATTTACAAATAAGCTGAGGAGTAAGTGCATTTACAGATTATTATTTCCCTATAATTACCTTATCAAGTGATTGGCCTGCAATGAAATAAGAAATAACTGCATTATTTCTCTGGAAGTTGTAAAAGTTTTCTTCCAAGGACATCCTTACACTGTTGATATCATGGAAGATTTTGGCACGATATTCATGAGTATTTCAACCTCATCATCTGCTATATGTCAGTATAGAATGCTTACTTTTTTCCCTACTGTGCTTCTCTCTCACGAAGAATCATACCATCTCATAAAGTAGTTGCTTAATTATACCTGTTCCCCTATGCTTTACATGCATCTTAATGTGCTCTGGATTGATGCATCATTCATATTACCAGCATGTTTATGTTGTTCCTGTTTCCTGGTGTGGTTAATAAGCTCATGGTAGATATTATAAAATGCATGTATAGTTTTAGACAAGATGTCATTGTACAGTTGCTTTCTTTGTCCAAAATGGATAATTTTACCCAAATCCCCGTAGCTGACTCTTCACTGTTACTTTGTAGTTCTTAAACATACAATGCCTTAGATATTGCATGTACCTTTATGAAGTAAAAATGTGTCAACCTTCAGCTTCATCTTTTGGCACTGGGAATTGGTGTCATTGTAGATGTTTGTTTGTGTAATCTAAAGTATTTGCCTTCACAAATGTATGGGGTAACCTGTAGTTGCAAAATGAAACATCAGGACTTATTTTGTTTTTAATTCGTTATATAGGGAATTGAGTTTTGATTGCCAGAAATTATTCAACAATCTGTGATTGATGATCCTGTTAGATGCAATACCACTAAAATATGTTTGTAGTTCCATAGCACTGCAACTTTTTCATATTTTGTCTGAGAATACCTCTGATACATCATCATCTACATTATCTTTCCTTTCATCACAGGTTTTAAACATCTTTGGGTTATCATCCTGCAGTTTTAGCTCAAAATTTTAATAACAAGAAGAACTATCATTGAAGTTAGTTAGTCTTCTATAACACAGATAACACAACCTTACATTTAGGAGAAGAGTCAATGGATTCAGTAAAACAAAGCCACAAAATAATATTATGTGATGTTGATCTGTTAACAATGTAGCTCCATGTATTAATGCAACACATTAAGTCAATCATCTTGCTGAATGTCTTTTTCAGTGCATCCATGACATACTGCTCACTTTTAGAAAAATGTCGACTGTAATTCTTTTTTGAAAAATAAACAGACTTTTAAGCATTTATTGTAATTATTGACATATCTAAAAATAAATGCAGTTATATAACTGCCAGCTTGGTGGCTCAAAGATATGGTATACATCTGTGCCACAGCTGATTCAGGGTTCAGAACAAGCTCAATGTATTCAGGCTGATTTTAAGGTTTGATGAGGACACCCTGGCTTCTGGTCCTGAGATTGAGTTACAGGGCTTACTATGGGAAGTTGAAACCCTTCTATTCTGATGAAATTCTGACTAAAATGGCAGTAAATCAAGGGTATCAAACTGATGTTGGAGGAGAACTACATTGCTGCTAGAGTCTTTGCTTGTCTTATTATCAAATGAAGGAATATGCACCAGCCACTCTCAAAGACACCAGCCCACAATCCTCTGTTACATCATCCAGAAACTTTGTGTTGTCAAGCTGTAAAGGCTTCCCTCCCTATGGAACTGGAAGGGGAGTCTGATGAAATACTGCATCCAGGACTTTCTAGCAATCAGAAAACAGACCTACATTGTCAATAATCAGATAAATAAATGTAGTAACTGGAAGAACACGCCAAACCTGGACCAGAAACAACGTGTTGAGTACCAATCTTTCGTTTACAAGACAGTAGCTACTGGAAAACTCTTCTAGTGCTGGATAAAAGTCAAGGCTGACAAAAAAACTTCCTTTAAGGTTGTAAAGGAATACCAAGGCAAGTTAATCCACACAATCTTTTATTCACCAAAGCGAAAACCAGACAAATACTCCAAAATAAACCAAGCGCTTTCGCCTGGATAATTCCAGGCTTTTTCAAGATTAAAATGCAAGTGTGGCCACACTGTTTAAATACACAAGTTGGTAGGCCAAATTGACAATTAAGAATTTAATTGCAATCTATTTTTTAAAGTGCTATAGTGCTGCAGTATTGTCATGAGCATAACAGTTAAAATCCTTTTTTCTAAGTATGCGTTGACTAACAGCAAATATATTTTAATGTTCTTTGTTGCTACTAGGTATTGTCAAAGTTCATTCATTATTCTTGAATGAGTATATAAATACAAAGCATTAATAGTAGTAACTAATGAATTCAAACAACAGTTGAAAATCTCTACTAACCATAAAATAAACACATCATTAAAAATACTTTTTTACATAAAAATGTAACTTTTGTTTTGAGATGAATAAAATCAACATACAAAATTAATATTATACAAATATTTGTTTAACATAAATTCATGATTTAAATTAATTCATTCATGTGTAAAGATTATTTCAAATGTAAACAATATAATTAATTAAATCAATCATAAATTTTCTTTCTTGCTTAAAAACTTTTGTAGTATAATCAGTAGAGATGTTAATTAAAATTAAAATTACAAATTGAACCCCAAAAAAAGACTAAAAATTGTTTATAGTTTGTTCCTTTTCATTTTCAATATACTATTAATGCTAATAATCAGATAAAGATTAAGCTGTATAATATTAGAAATATACTAATATAATGTCATTACTAGAGCTAGTCTTTCCTAATTCCAGTTTCTGTCTGAAATTTGACTTGCTTTCCATCTTACCTCAAACCTTCACCTTGTGGGAGGTGAACCCACTTAATGGCTCCACAAAGTTGTTTCGGTCCATGCCTGGTAAGGCTGTGTAGGTCAAATACCTTCCAGGTGCTGTCCAGCAAATACCACCCCAGGTTTTCTTCTGGGCAGAGTCTCATTATCCCTGTTGTAAGACAAGGCAATTTATGAGCAACTGTTTTAACTGAAGCATCATCAGGATTCTTGCTTATGTGGCCCCCTCCTCTCAGACCAGTTTACAAATGGTATCTGTAGTAGGAACATAAATATTCAGATAGCATAACAGTAAGAGTCATAGAGGCACATACCTCCACCAAAGTAACATCACAGTCCTATGAAGGGAAGATTAGATTGTGATCTGCAGGTGAGGGGGGGAGTAGCTACCATAACTGATGGGGTCTTGGTGACTTCATGAGATAATATAGAAGGTATGACATTGACCAGGGGATACCTACAGTACTAACAGTACCACAAATGTTGTATCATAGGACAAAAGTCTCAGATTAATGGTCAGTCTGTGTTTCCATCTTCAACTGTTGCCATGAGAGTTGTGTGGTAACTAATAAAATGAGACAATGGATATAGACAGTAGAAATCAGATTCTTTCCACTTAATATGGGCTCACTCTTCATGACAGAATGAAGAACTTTGCGAACCTGTGTGTTGAGAGAAGTCAGTAATGGTGGATTGAGTACCTTCTGAGGAGGGCTTTTAGCATTCATCCATCTACACCCCATATCTCCTGTTTTTGCACATGGGGTTGGGGTGTCACTTTAACAGTGACAAGCACCTAGAGCCAAGATTTACACCATTGAGTGGCTAGCCGTTCTGCAGCAGTTCTTCCAAACTACAAACTCGCACATAAACCTGTTGTGAATTTAGAGCTTCCAGTCTACCTACTGCTTGTTGTTGGAATGTGGGAGGAAACTGGAGCAACCAGAGAAACCCATGTAAACACAGGGAGGACATGCAGAAGCCGCAAAGAAGGGACCCCGACCAAGAACTGAACAGGGGAATTTCTTGCTGTGAGGTGACAGTGCTGTCTGCTGTGCCACTTATTTCTCAGTCTGGCTGGGAATGCATGGAGAACCCGCAGGAGAAATCAATAAAACCCAAGCCATTTCAGGACTAGCAGTTTAAATATGCATGGATGGATAATGCAAATTCTGATATGATCATGTATCCAAAACGTTAATCTTAACTCATTAGCATCTAAGTGGTGTGGAATGCAGCCTAGATACAGCTTGTATTCCAGAGTATTTTCGGAAAAAAAATTAAAAAGGATCATATAAACAAAAGTAAATATCCTGTGAACACTAAAAGCTATTAAAACTGTATAAATCATAATGTTATTAGTAAGAAGTATTCTTTGCAGTGATAATAATAAGTGCATTTATAGTCTTTCCATTCATACTGTAGTACATTACAATGCAAAACAAACTCAAAATTATATATTTTTTGCTAAACTTTCATAAACAATTTGTCATATTTTGGAAACTGTATATACTATACATGTATTGTTAGAACATTCTTGTTAACCAGACACACATTTTTTTCATAACAACAAGAAATTCCTCAATGTGTGCATGTTTATTGAGATATTTACAGTAATATGAAACATATGCTTAATTGTGTAATTAGCAATATAACACTGAACATTTATCATGATTTGCAACTTACAGTGCAAATTTAAAATAATTTTTCCTTCAGCAACATCCAAGTTTTCAATTAATGTCATGCAACAGTTTGCAAGTCACTTGTTCTTTGAAGTACTAAGTAATATGGAAATATTGTTCATTTTCATAATTGCTAACTAGCAATATATCAGGTATAGTGTGATATAAATGGAGGAAAAAGTAGCAAAAAACAGTAGGATACACAAAGAAATGCAGAAACACTGCTGGATGACCTTCACTTCACTTTAATCCAAAGTACTCAGTATCAGTAAACGCTTTTGTGTCCCAATAACAATCACAGTAACAGACTTCTTCAGACTGAAATACTTATCACATCAAACACTTTAAATACACATTTCAAGGCACATGATATGTCACATGATTCCTACTAAATATATACACTTAAAAAGACATACTTAAAATTACCTAACACTTATAATACCTATGCTACCTCCTAATGTTTTAACCCCTTTCTTTTTAAATACATAGTAAATTCTTCCATATTATTTAATCCAGGTAGAAAACATGCATTTAATCTAACCTGCTAGCAATATTCTTGCCAGCCAAGTTCTTCTTCTATATTCACAATATTAGTGGCGTTTACCAGGGCTTCTAATACTAGAAATTTGTAATCTACCTTACAAGAGCCACTTTTATAGTGCTTACACATGGCATTTTTTGTATCTCCTGTATTAATAGCATATTTGTGTTTATATATCCTTCTATTAAGTTCCCTTGTCATTCTCCGTACATAGAAACTTTTCACTCAGTGCAAATGATAAGATAGATCACATTCTTTGATTTACAATTAAATAAACCTAGTATTTTAGTTTTGTTTCTACCTATTGTTATTTAATTACCTTAAGTATATAACAGATTACATGTTACACTTGTAACATTTAATCATACCACCTCTATATTCAGTTAGATTATTTGTACTTAATTTACCCTGGAAATAATTTTTAAAACATTTAGCTTTCTTTTGAACAAAAATAGGGTTAACCCCTATTTTGCTAGTCAATTCACTATTAGCCTTAAACAACCCCCAGTTATTTATAACAACATTTTTATGGCTTGAGAGTCTACACTATTTTGTATAGCCATTGCCCTTTTATATTCATACTGACCTTTTTTATTTACTCCATTTGTGTTATACCCATCCTTATATTCATTTGTTCTTGGGGGTTGTTTTAGTATCAGTATGAGTTCTTTGACTAAATGTAGGATCTGTTCTAGGATATTTAAGATTGCCTTTCTTAAAGGAAGCAATAAATAGTTGGCTCATATCATGGAAGAGTTGGAATGTCATGTTATTAAGTGTGGTTATTGCTGTGAATGTTAGCTCTGAGCAGTTGCACCAGTCACAGTGCTGTACAGAGCTGCCACAGAAACACCAAGATTTTTCAAGATGGTGTTAAGACTGACTTGTTAGGTACTTCTCCAGATATAACATTTTGGAAACTTGGTTAAAAAGTAAAGATGCAGCTGGGACTGGAAAATGAGAGACACACGTGACAAGAATGTTGAGAGAGGATAAAATAGGGAAGTGAACACAGACAGTGAGTAACTGGATCAATCCAAGAAGGAGTAAGGTGGAGAGAGAGAGATAAAAGAGGACAAGAGAAGAAAATGCTACAAAATTTAATGTCCTGTCATTGCTGAAAATGTTAGACTGTGCATGTACACAAGTGTGTATGCATGCAAGTGCGTGTGTGTGTGTGTGTGTGTGTGTGTGTGTGTGTGTGTGTGTGCGTGTGTGTGCGTGTGTGTGCGTGTGTGTATATGTGTCTGTGTGTGTGTGTGTGTGTGTGTGTGTGTGTGTGTGTGTGTGTGTGTGTGTGTGTGCACGTGTGTGTGTGTGTGTGTGTGTGTGTGTGTGTGTGTGTGTGTGTGTGTGTGTGTGTGAAAATGCCCTGAAGGCTTATAATATAATTTGATGAGGGAGATACTTATGTGACCATTACAGGACTAAAGTGGTTAGTAAGATGTGTTGATTACCATGTGAAACCCTGTAAGATGTCACCCTGAAATGATTCAGTGGTAGTAATGTATAAGTATGGCATTATAAGTTAAACTGTTCCTTAAAGTGAATCAGAAATCTTGGTGGCTGATGTATTTGATAGGTTAAACGTTTCTGGAAGAATGCTTTGTGAACTCCCACTTAGTAATAATGACTTGGAAGGAAGAGAATACAGGTAGATGCTGCCATATTATAAACATAGTTTTATGTTACACAGGCATATTGTTTTACTGAGACTGAAAGCCACAGCGTATGGTGTATGTTTTCATTAAAGACAAACAGAGTTAATAATTGCCCCAACTTTAGTAACATCGGCAAACTTGCTGACTAAAATCCTATTATGGGTTGGGAAACCAGGCAAAATGGATTAAACAACAGAGGTCCAAATACAGAACCCTGAGGAACCCATTCTATAACCCTAGTTTTTTTTTATATAATATCTTCAGTTTTGACCATCCATCCATCCATCCATCCATCCATCCATCAATCCATCAATCCACTTAATTATATATTGGTTGATTCCAGATTTAAATAAAGTGATTTTAATTTCTTTGTGGAGAACAGAATCAAATGCCATGGCCAAGTCCAAGCAGATTACATCTAATGATGAACCCATGTAAAGTGATTAGTCAGAGCTGTTCTTCCTTGAGTAAATCCATGCTGAAAAATGTCCAGGGGGAACATAACTCATCTTTTTTATCAAGGAACAAATTTTTTTTCAAACATTTACCAGTTATGCCAGTCAGACTAAAATTATGATAACTATCCAATGTATAATTATTGCTGCCTTTAGAAAAGGGAGAGTACAACAGCTGTTTTTCATATCTGTGGAACAAAACTTTCTGCAATCCAAACTTAGATTAACAAATATAGAAATATCAACTGTTTCAGTAATCATTTGAAATGACAAGACTTGGAATGCTGAGTCCCAGAATGTGGAGACTAAACAGCCAAAAATCCAGGCTTACATATACTAAGGCCAAGACTGCCATTTTTTACAGTAGTCCTTTTCTCCAGGGTATGGCAATCTCAGAATTTTTGTGTGTGTGTGAAAATGCCCCCAACAGAATACATCCAGTGGCTAGAGGTACTCAGGCTCAAACCCTGTACCTTGGGTACAGGTAAAAAGAGCCTAAAGTCCCTAGCCACCATCACTTATGAATGTATGCCTCAGTGGTAAAACAAACCTTTTATTCTAGCAATATTCTAGCAATTTTCTAAGATTATAAAATCAGTATTTGAAATGTGCCCCTATTTTGGGTCTGTATTCCCCATTATTGGCTTTGTTCTGTATTTTTGTGCTAAGAGGTTGAGAGCTATGGTGAGAAGTGAGAACTGAATTCACTAAAATGATATGATAGCCATTTAAGTTTGTCTTCCAAGAAACTGCTGGTTTAGCTTAGTGGTATGTTACTCTGACTGTGGTGCATAGGGTTCTGGGTTCAAGACTTCATAGGTTCATACTAAGCTAACTGCTCTTATGAGCCATTTTAAGTCTGGCCAATTATCCCTTGTGAGACTCAAACCCTGTACCTTGTGTTTGTAAGACAAGCACCTTAACCATTAGGCCACCCTCCCAACCCTTCCAACTTGGCAGTGAAATGTATGGTGGTGACACAACTTACCAAAATTATGCAAGCAGTGTTTAAAATGTGTCTCTGATTTTTGCCCCCCCCCATTGAAAATAAGTTCAAGAAGCTGTGCAACATGCATATGGATTACACTACTGTGATTCTGTATTTATATATTGTGTGTAGAAGTAGATTGTTATCATGGAAATGTTCTGAATAGGGCAGTTTTGTCATTATTGGTGAATGTATTTTGCTTCATTGCCTACTGGAAAAATGTTCAAACAAATTTAAAATGCAGTTGTGTGTGGAAGTAGACTGTTATCATGGAAATGTTCTGAATAGGACAGTTTTGTCATTATTGGTGCATGCATTTTGCCTCATTGTGTACTGGCAAAATGTTCAAACAATACATTTAAAATGCAGTTGTGTGTTTAAGAAGACCTTTATGATGGAAATGTTCTGAATAGGGCAGTTTTGTCATTAATGGTTAATGCATTTTTGTTTCATTGCCTACTGGAAAATTGTTTAAACAATAAATATAAAATGAGCTCTAACTTAAGTCTAACAAGTGTGCTGTATTATACAAGGAATATACTTTAATACAATCAGGAAGGTGAATCAAGGAATCCATACATGTATGCATGGCCCTAAACATGTTTGAAAACAGCCCAGAGGAAAGTGTGAACGGCTCAAAATCATGGGCAAATTTTAAGCTTTACTCTTGTTACCAAAGCAATGGATGACGGTAAATCAGTTCACACCACATTACCTTGACCTGGCCAAGCCTTTTGACACAATCCCCTATTCAGGTGTAGAACAAAAGATGAATAATGAAGGAGTAAGCACTTACATCACCAGCTGCATTGCCAACTTGGCTCACAGGATGCAGGAGATCAAAATAGGGGAAGAGACCAGTCACCAATGGAGTCCCCCAGGGTTCGATGCTGAGACTTTTTCTGTTTGGCATATACATCTCAAAAGTAAAAGGAAATACCAAAGAGCTTTGGCCCGCTAAGTTTGAGATTACTGCAAGCTGGGAGAAGTTATTGAATCTCAAAATGACTTAACCATCATGCAGGAAGGTTTGTCTCAGATAATAATTGGTGTCAAAATCATGACAATGCCCTCTGAGAACTGATCTAATTGTTTGGCATTTGGGAACTTGTGTGTACAGTGACCTAACTTTTGACCAACATGTGCCCAGAGTCATAAGAAAGCCTTTCTATATTGCACAACTTATAAACAAATTGATTGTGACTAGATCTAAAGATGTTGTTGTCCCCCTTTACAAAGCTCTCATTATGTCAATCATTTTGCATAATGCCCACTTTGGCATGTATCTGTCCAGCCCCATGCAACAGTTGGAATACCTTCAGAGATACTTTACTAAAAGGATACAAGTCCTAAACAATAGGTCTTGCATGGACCACCTCAAAGATTTATTACTATACTCGGTATCCTACAGAGTGCTTAGAGGTGACATGTCTGGCATACAAAGCATCCTCCGACATACTATAGCTGGACCTACTGAACATCAGCAAGTCAAATGGCATCAGAAATACTTAGTCCAGGTATCTAAACTGAATGTTGTGGAGAGATGGATATATATCACAGAAGCTACTACTGTTCCGGAACAGACTATCCATAAAAATAAAGCAAAGCTCATCCATCTATATTCAAATGCAACTTGGATCTAAGGATGGGCAATAGAAAATGTACTCCAGGATTTCCCCTCATGCCACTAATGGATAGAGGCAGTTCCTAAATGATGCATCCCTTACATGGCCCCCTCAAATTATCTATGGTATGATCACAATTGTTCTCACTAGGGCCAATATACAATTATCAGCCATGGTGATAGCTAAGACCAATCAGAAAATGTTAATTCAAGCACCAAAAGGGAATTGGCCAAGCTTAAAATGTCCTCCAAGTGAACCTATGTTGTGGTAGCAAATAGTTATAAAACATTACCCTTTTTAGTTCACTAAGTGCCCCTGTCACCCCCCCCCCAGTCTTTAACAGCTTCTGGCGCCTATGAATTTACTATGTATTTAAAAAGAAAGGGGTTAAAACATTAGGAGGTAGCAAAGGTATTATAAGTGTAAGGTCATTTTAAGTGTAAACTTCTTTTTAAGTGAATATATTTGGAAGGAATCATGTGACATATCATGTCCCTTGAAAGGTGTATTTAAAGTGTTTGATGTGATAAGTATTTCAGTCTGAAGAAGTCTCTTACTGTGAATGTTATTGGTTGAGAAAAGCACTTACTGATACTATGTACTTTGGATTAAAGTGAAGTGAAGGTCATCCAGCCGTGTTTCTGCATTTCTTTGTGATATAAATGGACAACAATGAATTTTCCTGTCTCCCATCATGGCATATCATACCACATACCTTAATAAAATGTAGGGTACCCAGTTATGAAAATGTGAACATAAATGTGAAAATATCAATAATAAGTGATAAACAGTGATTAATTTCTCTACTGTGGGACAGCCTAGATTAACAATCTTGGTGTCATTTTGTTAATAACTCCTTGTACTTTTTAATATTGCCTATTATTAGTTGGTAAGTCCACTTAGTAAGTGAAGCTAGACCCCAAAAATATTCTGGATGCCATGAGGAGCTATGGGTGTGAACTGGAAGTATACAAAAGAGGTACTATAGGCTTGAATGAGTTCAAATATTAAATTGCTGTTTATATTTGATGGGAGTGAATAAAAGGATACATAAGAAATTAGAAATAAATTGTAAATGTTGTGTCTTTTGGCTTTTTCCGGTTAGGGGTCGCCACAGCGGAACTCCGGTCCGCTAATGATTGGCAGTAGATTTTTACGTACTGAGTTGCCAGCCCTGATGCACAACCTTCAACAAAGGTATGCCCATTCACACATGTCTCCACACAGAAGATGCTTTAGCTGAGAATCGAACAGGACAATGTCTTACTGTGAGGAGACAACACTACCACAGCACCACCACTGCAGTAGAAATAACTTGTAAATATCACCAGAAAGTATTCCTTTAATGCAGCATATCAGATTTCAGTCTGTGTGCTCTTTTATAGTAAATGTGGTACTAGTTAGAACCATGTAGCAGTAATTCATGTTAGCTGCCACATACAGTGAGTGCAGAAATAAAATAACATGCAGAGTAAGGTGAAACCAAATAGTGTTATAAGAAATGAGTAGGCATTTCTTAACTTAGGGCTATCCATTGACAGCTTGGCAGGAGATGTTCATTATGTGAATATGAAATCTTATGTTTCTAGCAACTTATTAAAGCTGGTGGGGACCTCTTTAACTTTCTTTTATTCAAATAATAATGTTATAGTGATAATCCAAAAACAGATTGTAAACTATCTAGTCTGTTTTAAAGGTAGTTTAATTAAGCAATAACCGACAACGTGGTGTGGTATATTGAATATTTACCCACAGTTGGCATGGTTTAATCATAAGGGTGTAGCCCGAGTGATTAAATAAAGCCAACTGTTGGTAAATTTCAATATACCACAGCCACGGAGTCAGTTATTGCTATTATACAATGACATTATTTAAGAAAAAAAATATTTACTTTTCTTAAATAATGTCTTTGTATAACTGCTCATTACTGTTCTTCCGCTGGTGGTGGTATACTGCTTCCTTGTGTTGATGTACTGCACATGCGTATGGGACTTGTGTTCCTATGCATACCCAGTACATCAATGCTTTGAAACAGAAGCAATGGAGAAAAGAAAGTCTACGTTGCTCTGTTTTTTTTTCTTTTTTTTTAATTTATTAAAAAAAAAAAAAGGTTTTGGACACTTTATGCCAATGGAAAAAAGTTCGGGCGACCGGACCTTTTTCCATTGGGATTTACAATGGGCACGCTGGCCAATCAGCGTGCACATTTTGGAATATTAATGGGGGAGGTCATTGTATAATTACCTATAATTCATTCAGTCCCAAGTAACAGAAGGCTAGTCAATTCATTTTCTGCCTGAAGTCTTCTTAGCCAGCAAATCACTTGTTTCCTGAGACCTCTTCTATAAAATCATCTATTAAAAGTTCATCTGACTTGAACTGGAGTATGTCAAAAAGAGTTCTAGTTGTCATGCTCTACTTCAATGAAGAAACAGCACACCAAAATAGACCTTTGACTACAGTTATTAAATTCATAAACATAACTTATAGCATCATAACTTTATTTAATACATTTCAATTTCATAAACACCAATACATCCTTGAACCATCCATCAGTGCAGCATACCTCCACTCACCCTACCCAAGTAAGTATTGTCCTCCCCTCCGCTCATTTATTCTTAAACATCAGGCAGCGTCCAACTGTACACCTTAAACCCAAACTCCTTACGTACATACACAACTACAAGGGGAAGCAACATCCAGCCACTCAGTTTCACCCCAAAGTACCTTACACCAAAACAAACAACAAAGGGGGGACAGAAGAGGGACAAGCCTGCCCCTCTTCTCCACCCAAGGACACCTCACCTGAGTAAACAATCATAACTCCCTAAAAAATGGGAGGGACAAGAACACGCCAAAATGTGCTCCCTCACCAACTACCAGCACCTAAAATTGCTCTAAGTCCCACTTTACACCTACCTCACTTCCTTCCTCCATCCTCCACAGAATTAACCCTTCCCTACCCAGACTTAATCCACCTCCAGCTTACCATCCCTGCCTAATCCCTTCCCCAACCCCAGCCAAACCCCCACCTCCCACACTTGCTCATCGACCCGCCACCATTGAAGCTATCCTGTGACAAGTTTGTTTCCAAACCTCATTTCCCGAAAGAAGTATAAGTTGAAAGTTCTTCTTTAGGCAATGGTCTACATATTAGTGTTAGCATCAAAGGTCTGTCATGTGATACTAGTTTTATGTTACAGATTTATTAATGAAAATGGTATTTTATTTTACAAATGTTACTAGTGCTATGGTCAGATAAAGTCTTCGATCTCCATAAGGTTTCAAGATAGATCTAAGGTATCTGAGGAGAATTTTTCATCTGCCTGAGAGTGATTCAGTGATATTTGACAAGATTATGCAAGCTATGTATATAACATTCTGTCAATATTTCAAAACATTGATATCCACAAGACCATTCCTGTTATGTGTCAGGTCTCAGCTGTAAAATTACAGACATTAATATTGTATATTAGATGGCACCATCTGTTTGCATAAATGTCATGCAGAATGAGTATTGCTTATATTCATAATAACTGTTTAACAAAGCAAGAATTTACTTATATCAGAATGCCTTCAATTTACCCGCAGTGTATTAATGCATAATTTTACTACCACCCACTACTTAGATACATCACACCCAACATGACTGTGACAAAAGGAGGTGCACAGTTATCTGGAATTTTGTAAGTGATTATATGTCATTTGTGAATATCAACAAGATTTGTGTAGGATGCTTGTATTGCAAATGTATTGGAACTGTATATCACGTGTATATCAAACTGGTCTGTTCAGACGTGTGTGTTAAATAGGTATTTTATAAAATACTTGTGCACAAAATGTAACCACAGTGTGTCCTACCGGAACAGAGCAGAAATGTATATGCCCTACTGTAACCATTTAAATGCATATATTTTAACAGTGGAAACTGGAATTCAGAAAAAAAATAGCTGAAATTAAATTACCTTATGGCAGCAGAGACACAATCCCCCGGATTCTGCATGCCTTGCACAGCATGCAGGATCAGTGCAAAAGCTCCATCAGGCATTATGTCTGCCATGCGATCCGGGAACAGCCTGCAGGGGCATACATGAGCGCTCCTGCACTAGTCCTGCACGGACTAAGCCCCTGTATGCAAATCACCCCATTTGCAGGAGAAATCCATGCAGATGAGGTAAATTTGCGATCCAGGAAGCTTGCAACCGGACGTGCAGGACTAGTGCAATCTGCAAAAATGTACTCGGTTAGTAACCGAGTACATTTCTGCAAAATCCAAAACGGAGCCGTGACAGCTCCAAATAAAGGCTGAATATCACTCAGAAAGCATGCCAATGGCCAAGTATAAGGCCATTGGCATTGCAAACAGCCAAAAAAGTAAAAAAAAAAAAATCAACTTTCATTTTTTTTTAGCCGATCTCGGCTGTTTAAGCGTAGGGCAGCAGGGCGGAAATGGGATCGGGGGAAAATAATAAAATAAACCTAAAATAAGCATTCTAACTAAAATCACTATCCTGCCATGCAAGTCAATGGCAGGCAGAAGACAACATGGCCAGTGAGCAGTGGTTGCTAAGGGGGAAGGCTCAGTGTGAGACATGTAACTATGCATTAGCAGGCAATCCTATGCAAATTATAGTGAATCCCAGTTTTCCCCAGCATGCTAGTCAGGTCCCAACAGTGTAAGAGTAGGAATAGCTTGGTGCAAGCCTAGGAGTTAACTGACATCATGGGGGTGTGTGTCAGGCATACTGTAAGCGGACTGGAGCTCTGTGGCTTGGGTTTGGTCCAAGCTTAGCACAGCTATGGGGTGTGTCTGAATCTGCCTAGCACTCTTTACATTGTCTGAGCAGATGTGCGTGCCACGCACTGGGTTTTAAATGAAGAAAAGAAAGTTAAACTAGGAAATAGCAGTGCTGTGCTCATTTGAGCACTCTGTTTGTGCAGCGCACCCCCAGGCTGAAACAGGAAGGCAATGGGAAGGGAAAACAGCAGCAGGTAGGTAATCAAGGAGAACTAGCATAGCTGGAAGGTGAAATGTATCAGAATCAGCCAATTACACAGGCAGCAGACCAGCCCAGCCCAGAACACTACTATAAACTATGCAAACACCTTCCCCTCTGGTTTTTCCCATACTCTATACCACCGGTGTATACAAGTGGGGAAGTTTTAACAAACAAACCGACAAAATGAGAGGGGCTGCAGCAGGGAACATAGAACAACATGTGCAAGAGGCTGAGGGTGCTGAGGATGTGAATGCTGCTGATCAACCTACAGTGAGGATATGGAGAAAAGTGTATTGACCCAGGGTAACTTACCAGGGGCTACATGAGCTGGAGATAATGGAGCGCTATAGGGTGGATATGGACTTCCTACAGCAAACTGTTGAGCTGTGCCAGCCATGCCTGACACATCAAACTGACAGAGAGGAACCCATCCCAGTGGATACCAAGGTATGTGTAGGCTTAGGAATACTAGCCACAGGTACCTCCCAAAGCTCAACTGGAGATATCATGCAAATCTCACAGGTATCAGCATCCAGAGTATTCCACCAGTTCCTGGATGCCATGTTAGCACATGCCAGTGAGCACATATATTTCCTCAACACCCATGAGGTATTGGTCAGCAATATGCGTTTCTTCCACCAAATAGCAGAATACCCTGAGGTAGTGGGTGCTATAGACTGCATGCACATATGCATCAAAGCACCACCTGGTGATCAGGGTAGGGCCTACATCAACTGCAGGGGCATCCCCTCCATCAACTGCCAGGTCGTCTGCGATGCCCAAGGCATTATAATGAATGTGTTTGCTGGCTGCCCTGAAAGCTATCATGATTCCCGCATTTGTCATCTGATGCAGCTGTACCAGAGATTTGCCAATGGGGACATCCCCTACGGTCACCTGGGGGGGATGCTGGTTACACACTGGAGCCATGGCTGATGACACCCATCAGAAATGCACACACACCTGAACAAGAATGCCATAATAAGGCACACGCACAGCCCAGACTTATAATAGAGTGTGTGTTTGGGATGCTCAAGTCATGGTCCGGTGTCTGGACACATCTGGTGGAGCCTTGCAGTACTCACCAGCTACATGTACCCAAATTATCGTATGTGCCATGCTACACAATATGATCCTGTGGAAACAGCTGCAGCAGGAACAGCATGGGGCAGGGCCACACAGCCCGACCCCCACCATTGCTAATGCCTGCACAGGCACAGAGTGACTTGGAGGAGGAACAACCTGAGCCTGCCCCAGTAGGCAGATGGAGGTGAGTCCAGTATGCCGAGGCCGCAGCAAAGAGAACACATAGCACATACACTGGCACAGTAGGGACCCAGGAAAGGACACTGCTCTCTGACTCGCACATACAGTAAAAGGGATGCCAAATATGACACTACCTGTGCTCAACCATGTATAGGGAGTGTACTATATGCATCCAACATAGGCAGCCCTCCAGCACCTTTCTCAATCCTGGCACACACGCAAGGTAAGTCAATCAACCTACCAATTGCCAAATGGAGTAGAATGTGTCGTTACCTGTAACTATGGTATGGATGTGAGCATGCAAGGGAATTGAGTGGCTGAATGTTATGGTAGCAGATAGTAGACACCCATAGTGGCACCATGACAACTGTAACACATACTGGAGTCACCAGAGTAGCCAGTACTACACAAGGTGACAAAACTCACTGCAGGAAATGTGCTGGGCAACATGTGTGTGTCCATATGACTCACACATGCCAATCAGGGAGGTTCACATACCCAACAACAATCTCAACCAGCAGGACAGGTGTAGATAAACCCAAACAGAGCTTGTGCTACAGCCTCTGAATGATGCCTATGGGTAACCTCCTCCCAGGCCTACACAGACAGACTACAGCAGGTCAGGCAGGGGGATGTTAGTTCTGAAGGGTAGGAAGTCAGACACTAATATGTAGGGCAACCAAATCTAAGACCTGTAGTACACAGGTATGCCACTAGTCAGTATGATAGGTTAAAATACAGAATGAAATAGAGTACCCGACATACCAGTACAGTCATAGCAAATGTGTGCATGTACCAGGTGTGCTCCCCCATCCTATGTAGATATGTAGAATCAGTAAGGTGTGGCTCCCCAATCCTGTGTAAAAATATAGAAACAGTCAGGTGTGACCCCCCCTAATCCTGTGTAGAAATGTAGTAACAGTCAGGTGTGCCCTTCCATTCCTGTGCAGAAATGTAGAAACAGTCAGATGTGCCCCCCAATCCTGTGTAGAAATGTGGTAACAGTCAGGTGTGCCCCCCCAATCCTGTGTAGAAATGCAGTAACAGTCAGGTGTGCCCCCCAATCCTGTGTAGAAATGTAGCAGCAGTCAGGTGTAACCCCCAATCCTGTGTAGAAATGTAGTAAAAGACAGGTGTGTCCCCCCAAATCCTGTGTAGAAATGTAGTAACAGTCAGTTGTGGCCCTCCCACACCCTATGTAGAAATGTAGCAACAGTCAGGTGTGCCCCCCAATCCAGTGTAGAAATGTAGTGACACTCAGGTCTGCCGCCCCAATTCTGTGTAGAAATGCAGTAACATGTATGAGTAGGTATAATATGAGTGGAGCACAGATGGCCAGAGGTGGCCAAGGTAGCAGGATAGGTTGTAGCATTTGCACAATATGCAGGTCTGAGTGTGTTAGGATGGTGTGTGTTTCATAATGTGTGAGAGTGGTCAGTATGTATGCATGTTGAGGTAATATCTGGTGGCCATTGCCCACTACTGCTGATAACAGGGACAAGCCCTCATGACTGCAGTGCCAAAGACAATCCCCACCAGTATAACACATGCAAACAGTAAGCCATTGTAAATGTATGGTGGTAATATGTGTCATCATCTGAAAGACTGGCATGGCATGGCTGTTGCACTACATATACAAGCAGTACACAGGGGAAAGTACCCCAGACATACATTATATATTGTGTCACTGTGAAATGGTGACACCCTTGGATTTGTACATATAGGTATGCATCACAGTAACATGACCTGTAGTAGGGGATACCGGTGAGGTCTGCCTGAACACCTGCAGATCACAAAGGAGGTAGGACTGATGTATTGGGAATCAGCTGATGTACCCACACATGCAAGCATAACTGTATTGCCCCATGCATATCTGTGTGTCAGATGCAAGTAGTGTCCATAGCACACATGCACCCAGCCATGCAAAAAACACCACCCACAGGCTGCTTTCTGGCAATATCCCTGCTGTGGGGAATGGGTATAGTACGACCCCACCTGTATATGGCAATAGTGGAAGACTGCAGCATGCAGTGCAGGTGTCCTTAGCTGTAGGTAGCACCCTGCCAGCATCCACACCACCTGATCAAGACAGATAGAAGGTAATGGCATGAACAACTATCACATCTACCTTGTCACCCCAAGGGAATATACTGTATGGTGGTCTGGGACTGTAGGACTGACAGAATGCAATGGCCTTCCACATCTGGCCTGCATCAACACTTAATGCCCCACATGTGCCTGCCAAAGGCCCGTGTCTCACATGTACTGCCAATGCATGTTATGTCACGGACACCCAAATAACAACATAACACACTCCATTTAAGCCATATGCAAGGCCATGTGGACAAACCACAGTAACATGTCCACCATGTCCCACTGCACGAACTGTGGACCAACACGAACACACACCTGTGATGTGGTGAAACCCTTAGGGAAACTATCACAGAATGTATGCATAATGTATGGAAGAGGTTAGAATAACAGAGAGGGGTGTGGCAGCATGGACAGCATGGGATGTGCAGGGTCCAACACCAAGCTGTATGCACACTATCCCTGTCTGCAAACACTTAAATGGGTGGCTGCACACCTGCCCATATACCACAATAGAGTAAATGTTCTGAGCCATGGCCCCTGCCTCTGGCTAACATGTGCAAATCTGTACAGCTGTAAGGCATTGCCACAACAAGATAAGGCCATACTGCCATGTTGATGAACAGACAAGTATGGGATCCTCTGCCAGCACTGTACCAATGTGATGAACTGGATACACAAACCCAGCACCAAGTGTCTGCAGCTCCCCCTCCAGAATGGCATAACTTACCATGAATACGTAGGTGTCTGCTCACAATATCAGACACAGCTGCAGTCATCCTTGTCCCACAAATCATCTCTGTGAGCAAGAATGTCCACCTGACAGTACATGAGGACAGAAAACATCACTGTGTATAACACTATACATGTCTGAATATCTCTGCTAACAGCAGTACCATGCAGCTGAAGCAGCACAGACACAATCACATACAGTACACACTATCCCCTGCACTGTTTGTCCTCATATTGCCAAATGATTGATGGATACCCTGCAGAAACAGTATGCTACCTGTAGGTGTACAACACAAATGTCTGCACTGCAGTACAAACTACCTGGAATCCTTCCACACATTCAATACAGAAGGGTATACTGGCATGCTCACACACTTAGAGAAATAAAGGCAATGTCAGCCAGCAATATACCGAAAGGTCATACTGGGCATGCTCACACACTTAAACAAATGAAGGCCATGTCTGCAAACAACAGTGGACCAGACATGTCTTGCATTTGCAGATGTTATTGCAGGCACTCCTCAGTATGCAGCACTCATGCTTTGCACACACACTGGATAGGAATACAGGCATATATCCAAGGGCAACACACTATAATAAGCCAAAAGTAGACATACACAAATGTGTGGAATAGAGTGACTGTCACAAGGGGCCATCCATTATGAGGCCTGTCCCACCCATCACACAGCCAAATGGCTACAGTCACATGAGGTATGGATGTCACTCACTTTTGACCTTAGCCACTGGTATCTGTTAGCATGACAGACTATGCGGTGCAAGTGCTAGCTGTGCAAAATGACTGCATAAGGAAGTAGTCATCTAGCAGCTGTATACATGTACCTGTGGAATATACCCTGCATGTGCCCACATGCGGTGTGACAACCTCTAGATGAATGGGTATGGCCCATGCACACACACTGCCCTCCCCATAGCTGTACTATGACAAGCCTGCTGAGGTCATCCACTTTGAAATACACCCTTGTGAAAGGTGTAGGCCAGTAATCTCCGTGGCACTTCCTATAACTGCGTACTGCTGTATTGTGATTAATTAGGGAGGAGTTCTAATCCCAGACATGGCAACTGTGTGTGTGTGTGTGTGTGTGTGTGTGTGTGTGTGTGTGTGTGTGTCTTTGTCTGTGTACAGAGCACTGCTTTGTAGGCTAGTCACACTCACTACAATTCAAATGCCCTACTTTATCAAGGCTGCTGATGTCATACACTGTGAAATACACCTTTTGGAAAGCTGTACCCTAGTAATCTCCGTGGCTTGTCCTATACCTGCATACTGCTGTAGTGTAATAAACTAGTTAGGTAGGAGTTCTAATCCCAGACATTTTGTGTGTGTGTGTGTGTGTGTGTGTGTGTGTGTGTGTGTGTGTGTGTGTGTGTGTGTGTGTGTGTGTGTGTGTGTGTGTGTCACCATCTGTGTAGAAAGCAATGCTTTTTAGGCTAGTCACATGCACTACAAATCAAATACCCTACTTTGGCAATCTTGCTGATGTCATTCATTTTGAAATACACCTTTGGGGAAGGAGTACTCCAGTAATCACTGTGGTGCGTCCTATAACAGCTTCATGCTGTAGTGTGATATAGGACTCTGCTAGGGGTTCTACACCCACACATGTCTGTTGTTGATGTTTTGTGTGTGTTTCATTGTCTGTGTAGGGAGCAATGCATTTTAGCCTAGCCACTCTCACTACAATTCCAATGCCCTACTTTAGCAATCTTGCTGATGTCATTCATTGTGACACTCTCACTACAATTCCAATGCCCTACTTTAGCAATCTTGCTGATGTCATTCATTGTGAAATACACCTTTGGGGAAGGAGTTCTCCAGTAATCCCTGTAGTGTGTCCTATAACAGCTTCATGCTGTAGTGTGATATAGGACTCTGGTAGGGGTTCTATTCCCACACATGTTGGTTGTGGATGTTTTGTGTGTGTTTCATTGTCTGTGTAGGGAGCAATGCATTTTAGCCTAGCCACACTCACTACAATTTGAATGACCTACTTTGGCAATCCTGCTGAAGTTATCCAATGTGAAATACACCTTTGGGGAAGGAATACTCCAATAATCTCTGTGGCACGTACTATAACTGTCTAGTGCTGTAGTGTAATAAACTAGTTAGGTAGGAGTTATAATCCCAGACATGACAGGTGTGTGTGTGTGTGTGTGTGTGTGTGTGTGTGTGTGTGTGTGTGTGTGTGTGTGTGTGTGTGTGTATGTGTGTGTTTGTGTGTGTGTGTTTGTAACTCATATCCTGTGTGAAGGTGGTTGTGAATGTATAATAAAACTGGGCTCAATGTGGAGCAGGTTTTGCAAATTTCTTGTATGGTGGCCCCAGTATATATCACATTGTCCACTGTTTAGGGATAACAGATGTGAAATAGCCGAGAGGCTGGGGTGCAAATCCATACCCATACATGTGACATCAAGACCAGGCAAACAAAGTTAGCAACCCTAGTATTAGCCAGAGAACAATCTCAACCCATGTCTCATACACACACACACACACACACTTGCCTAGGCAACAGCCACAATGTTGGTAGTACACTGCATATTGCCCACTGATAATAACTATGGAGTGATTGCAGTGGGCTACAGAGGGCATGGCACCCTGTCCATCTGTCCAATTGGCACATACATGCAGAAAGTGCACCTTTCCCATCTTCCCCACTGGACACCTTCAACACCTGTTGTGCCATCAAATGTGACCCAGAAAGGACATACCATGTCTGAAAACATGCCCTGTATGGACAGATGCCACTTACACCAGGGAATGCCGTTAGCATGCTATCAATGTAGGTACAGGGTAAACCTGCTATCCATTACCAGTTCCCGCCACATGAGGCCAGGACTGGCACATCTGATGATAAGCTGTGTACACAACATGGGCCGGACACCCCAGGTACAGTTTCACATGTCACTGTAAATGCATGTGGGAGGTGTGCATATCCCTGACACTGTCCTTGTCATGGACTAAGGAACACATACATGGCAAGCAATGCACAGCATTGAACACACCCAATAGTCACCCAGGTGACTGGATGGTGACTACAATTCCCACCTGTGTGGGCAAATCTAGAAACTACACCCCTGAGCCACAATGCAGACCATTGTCATGTAGCCTGATGCCAAGGTATACCCTTCACCTAGCCTTGTATAGCCATCTGGCACAGTCGACCACTACACACCTGTGAAACAATGCACCTATGCATGTCAGTACTGGCACCCTGTGTGTGTGTGTGTGTGTGTGTGTGTGTGTGTGTGTGTGTGTGTGTATTGTATGATGCGTATGATCACATTCACACTCACTACAACCCCTATTGGCATACTGAAGCATGCTGTCTGATGTCAGACACCTCCTCATACCCTTTGCCCATATAACCTCCATATGACCCCTGTGGTGCATGTGATACCTGCACAGTAATGTGTTGTGGAAATCTCACTAGTGATGAGTTGTATTCCTGGCCCTGCCAAGTGTGTCAAAGTGTGTGCATACCTGGGAGAGTGTGGCTGTGTTGACGCTGGCACCTTTTCATGCGGACAGGTATGTGTACTATACCTACAGTATAGCTACCATATCCGTGTAGCAGATGTCACTCACCATCACATATACGTTCTGAAGGCTCCTCAACATGTAATCTGTGTGGTGTATCCAATAACTGCATAAAAATTTGATAGCACTACATAGTCATCAGGGGTTTGATACCCTGTGTTGGTAGGTGTGTGACACAAACTTGCTTAAGTTTTACTGTCCCACCCCTCCCTGACTTGTCTTTGCCTCTGTCTGCCTCTCTCACTCCCTCTCTGGTGAATGTGGAGACCTACACCTGCCTTGCTTAGGCAGCAGCATATGTATTTTAAGTGATGCTAAGGATCAGCTGATGGTCTCTGCACGAATTGCAGCCCTCCTCTAGCTGATTGCATGTGGAACAGCTGTGGTAACATTCCCATAGCCAATTGCATGGAAACACACTCCAATATCTAGGAACATCATGTTGGTGTTGGGCCTTTTCATTCTCTGTGAGCAGGAACTCGATCTGTTGTTTGGCAAACAGCATCTCAGATGGATTGGGGATTTACCTCTAACAGCATACACTGTGGAAACAGGGCAAAACACAGGAGGGGGATGTGTCTGACCTGACTACAGACTGTAAGTGCTGCTGTACTGCATTTGGGGTAATGTTGGTTTAACAGGGCATGTGTGGATATGGCTGTACTACATATTTTAATACCTGCCATGTCAGTGCTATGTTTGTGAGGAATCCGCAGCTGTAGGGTCATCTGCAGACTGGGCAGTGTGTGGTTCCTTTTGTTTAATGTGTTATCCACAGAGCATCTATCTGTGAACTGCAGAAGGTAGTGTGAAGATTGCAGTCTGTAGATTGTGAAAGCCATGACAGTTACTGACTTCATATCCCCCATAGGACATATTTTGCAACAAACCCTGTTACAACAGTAAATGTATGAGGTTATCACAGCAACATGTCAATATTGGCCCTGTGTATGTGCTTCCAGCCACAACTCTGTCAACCTTTGTACATATGTCATGCAGTAAGAGGTGCATATGTGCTGTACACCATAATTAGTGACATCATATCTGATAACAAGCCAGTGAGATTTCAGACTGCTACACATTATGTACAGTAGGAGTTATATTTGATGACATAACCTGGACATTCTGTGGTTGTGTGCACAGTACTGAGGTCTGTGTACGTATGGTGAATGTCGTCAGTGTGTGTATTGTTAATATGTACTTTGGCCTGTGTACAGACTGTGGTAGATGTCATTGTTCTTGGTCCCATCCTATATGATGTTACATGCTGCTCCACTGTATGTTACTGTATCGGCTTAAATGTTTGTAGGGCCATACACACACATGTCCTATAACACAGACAGGCATCGGACGACACTGTGCAGTGGCGCAGTATATGTAGGGCTAGTGTGTGAGTGGCACATATGAGGATGGTGTTGAACAGATAGCCCATATACTGTAATATTACACTAGCTTACCATATGTGGCTGTAGCTGTGTTCACATTAGTTGTGGTTATATACTTTCACACAGGTGTATCTTACCCTGTGCTGTGACATGCCTGTAGAGCCTGCTATATATACAGGTACATGTGCATTCTCCCATAGGAAATGTAGGCCAGTGTTGAGACAATCTTCCTGTAGTCTACACAGTGCTTTGTTACATGCCTAGCAGCTTAGTGTACTTACCCAGTGAGATGTCATGTCCAGATACTTGCCAGATGGACTGCTGCCGGGCCTCCCTTAGCAGTCATGTATGTCAGACAGAGCAGAAGGATCCTGTACAGATGTATGTCAATATCTAGTGGGTAGTATGTGGCCATTGCACCTCTGTACCAGTGGTTATTATGTGTCAGGGCAGACAGGGGTGTGTGAATGCATAACCTATGGGGGCAGATGTATACCAGTCATTACGTGTTACACCTATCTTAATGGCTGTTACCATCCACATTGTCAGGCTTAGTCTGCATGTTCTGCACTAAGGGGTTCTGTGTATACCTCTGGACTGTCCAGAGTGTGTCAGAATGCCCACATATATTGACCAATATCCTTCTGTAGTCCACAGGAGCATTACATGCTAGCAGCGGTACTGTACTATGATGTCTGTAGGATGTCTGTCAGTAGCCAATGCTGCACATATGAAAAGCAGATGTGGCCTCCCACACACACCATGTCTGTGAAGACAATCCCTATTACAGTAGCAATAGTCTACTAATATACCTGCTATACATACCTGACATCCCCTTGCACTATGAAGTGGGGACTATAAGGGCTGAGATAGGGCTACACTCCATGTTCAGGACATATGGCGAAAATATATGTATATATAATTATCCAGATATCTATATAGATATATACACATATACATATCGACATATATAGATGGATATGTATATGGATATACATATAAACATCCAGATATATACATATACAGAGCAATATATGTCTATACAGATAGATATACATATATGTATGGATATCTACATATATATTGACAGTAGTAGGTATATCAGAATAGATATGTATGCACATATAGTTATAGATATCTACATATATACCAACATAACTAGGCATATCTGTACACATAGGATGTGCATACATATATAGCTATATAGACATATATCTATATATACATATACATATATCTATATATACACATATCTATATATACATAAAGATGTACACATGGCCATATATATGTAGCACTATACAGATGTGTATACAGACATATTTATACGTATACATGTGTATGTACATGTAGACATATATGGACCTATTATATGTATACGACCATATTCCTGTCATGAGTAAACGTCACTGTTGTGTATACCCTCCCACATGTATCTCAGCATATGTATCTGCTATGTGCACATTATGATAAAACAACATATGTGATGCAACAGTCATATTAATAACAAGGACTACATATTTTAGGAACTACAGGCAATTGTTCAATACTACTCAATATGTGTATTGACAGCTATATTGGTAAAACAACAGCTGTCTTCACAGTGGTCATAGCGTAGTGGTTAAGTGTTGTGACTTCACTGTAAAGGGTCCTGGGTTCAAGACCTGCAAGGGCTGTTCATTTTGTTGCTGGGCAGAACAAGGGCTCTTGGACACAGAGTGGTTAAGGCAGTTTTGAGCAGCTTTAAGTGCATTTGCACAGGTTTGCATGAAGCTAAGTGGTGCTAAGCTGTGGGTAAATGTGCGGGCACTTACACAGTGTAGGCAGCGCTTACCAGTGTGCAAATCCTCTTAGCTGTTATATTGCAACAATGTTGATACTTGCTAAGCATAGCTTAGCCCTGGTAACGAGGACACACATCTCAGTCTGATAACCTGTAATAAGTGTATGTAATGCCATGTACAATACTTGCACCTATGTGCTGTCATTACAGTAGCAAGGGGTGTGAGTGTCATGTGTGGGAGACAGACATATATGAGGCCTGTACAGCACTGTTATCCATGTGAATGTGTTACATTCAGGTGTAGTAGCCCAATGTATGTGCTGTCACACTGGCATGTAGTGTATCATGGCAGTACTACTGCTGACAGTGCTAACCTAGGCAAGAGCATAGTTCTTAATATAGTACTGACAACAGGCACACCTGCAAGCATGGCTGGACACCGAGGCCTCCCTGTTGTATCCCTAGTGTGTGAGCTGCGTCACAGTATATACCCCTTACTGGGGAATCATCCATCATGTGGAATGTAACTGTTGACTACCGTCTGTACAGCACGTTAGTGAGGGCATCTGACATGTAGTTATGGCATACATATTGATGTCAGACGTCTGTAAACACACTCATGCTACTGCATAGCTACTTGCCAAGCTGATGACTGTCAGTCCCTGTACAGATGTGCAGATGGCAGGTATCCAGCTGGGATATGTACAGGCAACCTAAACTTGATTGACACTGACATGCCCAGCTGTGTAAGAAGTGGCACATATAGGAGATGTCACCCTGTATGCACCACATGACACAGGTACCTCCACTACACTAACACAGTCAACAGAACATGCTTGGGTACAGGTCTCCATCACAGACACTAACCACATGTTGTAATGCATGTTGCATACATGTTACCTTGATCACCTCAGTAGTCATGTGCAGGAGGCACCTGGAGGATTGGCTAATGCATGTGATTCTCACCCTGAGGGTCATGGCAGTAGTGCCTGTTGGTAGATTGCCCGCTGCCACCTGGCAGGTGGCAAGGTAACACTTTACACACAACCCCTACACAACCCATCTCCCCTTGGACAATAGCTAGGTACACAGCTATGACCACCTGCAGGGATGCACCCATGTACTGACACATGTGTACATGTGCATGACTGATTATAACAGTGTCTGTGTGTACATGTGAATTCCATGAGGGCCCTCACAACCAACGCAACACCCATTGCCATATTCAGTTGTGGCTGCTGCTGTATGAGACATTACACTTACCCTGTTAAGCTCCCCCCATACCGGCTACATGAGCCTTGCAGTACCAGCACAACAGTGGGGTGATAGGCATGGGATGCTCATTGTGTTCTGGCATGTGTGTGTAGTTGTGCATGTCCGTATATCTGTAGGGTACAGCATTCCAAGGCCACATACACCTATTACAATACCCATTGCCACACAGTAGTACAGATAGTGTTGTTGCTGCCCATAGGTGAGGCATGACAGTGCAACTCCCTACTATGCATGTGGCATGTGCATGAGATGTATATCCCTGTAGTACCAATGTTGGGGTATATTATGGGTTGTATCGCAGTCATGGTCAATGTGTGATGGTGGGTATGGCAGACTGTCATCATGGGTTTCAGGGAGTACAATATCCAGTGGGGGGTGTGGGTGCTGTGTACACTCTTAATACACCAAGGTACACCCGGTATATGTCCCATGTACCACGTTATGGTTACCACTGTCACCATCAATCATACAGGTAACTGTTACCACAATCCAAGCCAGTTATGCATGTGATGTGTGCATCCTACCTGTAACTCATTGGAGACATGGACAAGTTAGTTAGCAGTGATAGGCACTGGTATCTCATATGTGTGTCTGGCTGTTATGTGTCTGTAAATGTGTATATGATGGTATGTCACACTACGTATTGTTCAAATACACCAATTACATCCCCCATTAGCATACTGTACATGTCGAGGGATGTTCTGCATGTAACATGTAACCTGAGGCACACCTCACCCTAAAAGCTGTGTGGTGTGTGCAATGTAAGCCACACACTTCAGTATTACTACATAGCTAGGTAGGGGTCAAGTCCCAGTGTTGCCAAGTAACAGTGTGTGTGTATGTGGATGGGTCTGCAGCAGGTTGCAGGGTATACACGCCTCAGCGGGCCACCTGCCCATGTGGCACAGGCAATAACCGGTTTAGTAACCTGTGAAATGTGTTCAAATGTACCCCAGATATGTCACAGCAATGGTGTCACCATAGTGGCATACCCTGTTGTGGAATATGACTGCAGACCATCCTCTTGCTGACACATGTACGCCTACAACACAAATGGATAACATTATAGGGACTGCAATCAACCAGTGTTACTAACAGCTATAATGCATCATTGCTGGATGGCTACACTACCTGCCAAATATGCCTTACACTCTACTCCCTACAACATGTTACACTGCAGTACTGTGGTACAGTCACCGTGTGCATCAAAAGCATATTAGCCTGTCCCTGCATTGATGGTATGGATGACAGGGATGTGGCACAGGTATCATCATATGCACAGGGCATCCTAGTGCTGACCTATGTACACCTACAGCACAAATGGATAACATTATAGAGACCACAACCAACCAGTTATACTAACAGCTATAAGGCATCATTGCTGGATGGCTACACTACCTGCTAAATATCCCTTACACTCTACTGTGTACAACATGTTACACTGTAGTACTGTGGTACACTGTTGTACAATCACTGTGTACATCAGAACCATATCAACCTGTCCATGCATTGATGGTATGGATGACAGGGATGTGGCACAGGTATCATCATATGCACAGAGTGTGGTGTTGGTTTGCCAGAGGCCGAGGATGGGCCATACATTTGACACCATGTATGTGGGTGAGGGGTGTACTGTTGGGAGCTGGGTGAGGTGATGTGGTGTGTGTAGGTATGGGGTTGCCCTAGGTGTGTTTGCATAGTGTGTGGGTATGCATGCACACAGTTCTGCCATGTGGCTGCCCTACACAGGTGTTTATGGACAGCTGCAGACCATACCTGGCAGGGTGTGCAGTTCACTACCTCCGACCACAGACACATGGACTGTACCTGACAGGGGTTCCACAGGCACATGCAGGTACAGGCCTCGATGTGCTACTTTCACCTGCTGATAACATTTGTCTGCTGGTACCAGGTCCTTCCTGGGACTTGCCAGGACCATGTGCACATGGCCTGCTGTGGTGTGGTGTGGACAGCACACCCCCTGCACTGCCAGGGCTGCTACTGCCACTACAGGAGACCCTTGGTGTCCTAGCATGTCCACATTGACTACCAGCTGTTGGCGTTGCTAGCCTACGTCCATGTGGCCATCGCCACACTCCCACCACATGTTCAAGCACGAACAGACCACAGTTGATGAGGGCCATCATCTCACCAGACTGTCTATCCATGAACTCAGTTAATCCACAGATGGCACCAGCCAGTTCACGGGCATTGTCATTTGAAGATTTTTAGAGCAGCCCTCTGCAGCCTCAGACCCTGTCTGTGGTTACGTTTTATACGTGCCTGCAAAGCCATGACAGCCTGAAACATGCTTCTGCTGGTACCAGCTATGTCACCTCTGCCAGAGGCATGATGTTCAGCAGCCCTACCATAAGCACCCTGGGACATCTGCCTATGTGGTGGCCTGCAGGACATTCGGCTAAGCCTGCTGCGACCAGACACAGTAGGCATGGTTACCACACATTCCTGTGTACTGCCACCGAACGCCAGCTGTCCCTCTGCTATGGCCACTGGTGATGGGGTGTGTATAGGCACTGAAACTGTGTGCGAGGGTGGGGTGGCTAGAAGGAGGATGTCAAATGTTGGTGCAGTGTTGGCCGCTGACAACCCCACCTGTGCCTCAACATTAATAACATCATCTTCGGTGTCTGTATGGACACCAGATTGCATGCAGGAGGGACCCTGACCCACCTCTCCACCTGTGGGGGACAACAACGCACTTTAAAACCTGTACAGCATTGCCTAGCAGTACACACACACACACACACACACACACACACACACACACACACACACACACACACACACACACACACACACACACACACACACACACACACACACACACACACACACACACACACACACCTTCGTAATACCTAACTGTCCATGGCTTTACACAGTCCCATGTATATGTCCATGTGTTACCCCATCCTGCATCACACTTGTTATCATACACACATTAATACCACTCATTACTATCTCAGTCCTCTAAATGCCAACACAAGGAGCCACAACACAAGGCCTGTTTCTACTTTACCTGCCTGAGCTGTGTGTAGTGGTTTTACATGGCCTCACTGCTGTCATTCAGTATGCACCCTTTGTGTGTCCAGACATGATGTGCATGGCCCCTATATGTGTGGGCTAGTATGTTGTATCCATAATATCTTGCACTGGTGTGTCATGTGTATGTAATGCTCAGTACATGCCAGATATGCTGCTCCTTCAGCCTATCATGTGACAACTGTAATATTTGGATACACTCCCTGGTGTTGATTAGTACTTCCCCAATGCATCTGTAGACCTGCATACGTGGGTTGTAGGTGACCTTTCTGCTGACTGCGATATTAAGGGTGCACCCGGTGTCTACCTTCCCTCTGGATGCCTGTTCCATGCTACAGACTGTATTATACTATTTGCTGTCCTGTGATTACAGATATGACATGTATTCCTGGTGTGTAATGTGGCAGTCCATGTCCATGTATTGCACGGTCCCAAAGGAAGGTGTATCCATATGAACACCCCACAATCAGACATGTGCATACATGGCCACCCACACAAACACACACATGCACACACGCATCCTACATACATCTACCTCTCTCCACTTCACCAGAGTGACCCTGCAGACAAACTAACTAACCACCAGGATGCACACACACACACACACACACACACACACACACACACACACACACACACACACACACATATACAGGTGAGGTTGCACAATGATAGTACACACAGTCCTCCTATTACCCATCTGCCAACATGCAGAACATATGGTACAGTACAGCATGCAGTTCAGCTATAGTCAATCCATGTTAGAACAGTATACATGTGTGTAATGCATGTGCTGTGTCACTAGGTGATGCCTCTTCCCCTAGATACCACTGCAACCATGTACACAGTATTGCTGTGCACCTGTTCTGCACCCTGCCATGTACTGTGCATGACAACTCACAGGTGTACAACCCATTGTGGTATGTTTAGTACTGTTTCAGTTATGTCAGCTTTACTTCTCACAGCCCTTATGTTTTTCAGCAACACATACCTGGGTTGATATGTGGATAGTTGTCATTGGTGAATACCTGATGCTTGATTTTCTGTTGTCAGCATCGACAGACCATGTATGACCACTCCAATACTCTTACACTGACAATCATCAGAGTATACCATGGCTATGAGGAGTGTACACACCTTTATTGATTTGACACATGCATCCCTGATCTGCCATGGGACCACATCACCGCATATCTTAGCAGTACACGAGCCCAATATGTGACATATGTCCTGTACTTTCACATGCAGTGTCTGCATATTGTGTTAGGTGTACGGCTGCTGACTACAATGCATACACACCATGTGGACAAATGTGTGCACACCCTTATCATGACGGTTTATCGCACCTCTTGTTGTGTGTACTACAGCAGTCACTGCTCCTAGCAGGGATATGCCAGCTTGGGCCATCTGCATTTGCCAGTGTATGTTCAGTCTACCCTACACATGTCCCCCTATTCTGTATGATTGCAAGATCTACTCATGTGCACATCCCATGGTGTTCACTCACTGCCGTCACTATTGCTGGGTAGGGTTATGGCTGCCACAGGTCCTGAACCTGACTATGTGCAGATAGAGCCATTCCTAGCATCCTTAGGATCCCTGCTGCAGTGCACTGGTGTGCCATGCTGAAACCCCCCCTCCTTCAGCCTTTATGCAGATGCATGACAAGTAAGCCCTACACATGTGTGCCACTTTGCAGTGTCTCATACACCGAACACCTCATGTTACAGCCTAGACCCAGCAGATAATGTGGATTACTGTAATGCTTTATGCCATAGTGTATCTCTGCAGCAGTTGCCATTGTCCTACAGGTATATACACTGGTATTTCACTGTATATGGGTGCTGTTCTGAACATGTCCATACTGTAGGCCATGTCTACCACAAGTATGTTACTCCCTGTGGACACATTCTGCAATGACAGGATGTTAGTTATCATGCTAGGTATTAATCCCTACATCACTCAATGGGTTGCCAACTGGCATACTGACAAAACCCACACTGTAAAAGTAGCTGACTTCAAATCCATCTCCAGACAAGTGACAAGTGGAGTACCTCAGGGTTCAGTCTTGGAACCTCTCTTGTTTGGCATCTACTTCTCTGAAGTACAGGCCAACACTAAGGGACTCTGGCTAACAAAGTTCGCAGATGACTGCAAACTGGGATCCATTATTGAATCCCCAAATGATGTTGATACTCTACGAAAGGGCCTTACAGAAACAGATGCTTGGTGACAGAGCCATGGGCTCAAGCTCAATGCCAAGAAATGTATAGTTATCCCCCTTTGGGAAAAAGCATGTACCCGTGAATTACCACATAAGTGGCAGTACACTAAACACTGAAAGTGTGATAAGAGACTTAGGGACACAGGTGGACAGTGGTCTCACCTTCAATAACCACATCACCACGACAGTCAGGAAATCCTTCTATGTGGCACACCTCATCACTAAGGGCTTTTCTTCCAGAACAAAGGAGGTCATTGTCCCACTGTACTCATCCCTCATTAAACCCATTATAAAATACAACGCTCCATTTGGTATGTACCTCTCAAGACATCTGCAACAACTGGAAAGGCCACAGAAATACCTCACTAAAAGAATCACAGGCCTAAAGCAGATGCCCTATGCTGACTGCCTTAAAAAACTCCAGCTAAACTCTGTCGCATATCGTCTACTCCAAGGCAATCTCTGCTTAACATACAAGGCCATGTCAAACCCAGAGCTGTTGGACATGCTACACTTAAAGAATTCCCAATCCCTCAGAGCCACATGCTCCAGGGATCTAAACCTTGTCATCACAACAAACAAAACATGCTGGAGGGATAGGATCCTGACCCAGAGACTCCCCAGACTCTGGAATAGACTGCCCATACGTATCAAGCAGAGTGCCTCTTTGGCCCTCTTCAAAAGGAACCATGATGATTGGATGGGTGAAAGGAAATTCACCTCGGGGATCACGTCAGTCACCCTGCTAGACAGGGGTCCAGGGAAGTAAATAGTGTGGGAAGAAATAACCAGGGAATTGTTATGGCTAGGCTTGTATAGGCTCTGGGGCCGATAACCTATTACCAACCTATGAACCTATGCAGGTGTCTGACATACCCTTCTGATACCCCATCATGGTCACCCCTGTGAGACCGTGCATTTCACAGCAACAATACATGCACATGTACAGCATGCATTCAGGGTAGGTGTGTTAGATGTGTGCATGGAATATACCATCACCATCACATGCCTGGTGTGTTGGCAAGCATCTACATAAAATATACTCACCAACTACAGGCTGCTGCCTTGGTGGTATCCCAGAGGGACCTAAATAAGAGGGTGAGACATGCAATATCAGTGGCCACGCCTGTGGCAGTGCTACAGGGTGGATGCAGTATTGCAATACATCAACGGTACATTCCCATAATACTGCCACATCCGGACATCTGTTTATCACTACAATGCAGCAACACAATATACCTATGACATGTCAGATATGCATGATCTACCTTTACCAATGCGGATGTATACACAACAGTGGTCTACTGATGCGCCCTGTGTCCTTACCTGCGCACTCCTTGGCCGTTGTGTGGGTGACACCCACCACCATGAAGGAGTCCAGCGGTTGACGGCTGTCTGGATGGGCAGGTGCCACGAGGCTGGCCAGGAGCTCCATCACACGTGTCAGGGGGGGATGGATGACATGCCCCCCCCTGTGGGGAGGTGATCCCCCGGACTGCAGCAGCACGCCAACGGGCATTGCAAAACAGGTCAGTAAATGATGCTGGACTTGCTCATAACTGCAGTTGTGCAGTCTGACATCATTGACCCTGTGGACTAGGTCGTTCCATAGGGTGGTCCACTCCTGCTGCTCATGTGCCACCCTGCCAAGCAGAAACTGGATATTGCTGGATCAAGTGTGATATCACTACATCATTCTCTGCTTGGGTATAGGTGGGCAACCATGCATGTGCCATCTTGGCTCAAAGACATAAAGATGGAAACAGGTCTGAGCAACTCGTACAGCAAAGTTACCACAGTTCATAATACACATCTCTGTCAACCCCCCCACCATATCTGTTTCAACAAACTGTACACACAACTCATTTAATATGGCTACAGATTACCTACCAGTGGGACAGATATTGTATTGTATCACACTTTCTGCTATGTGATTATAGCCATGTCTCCTGTGTGGACACTATCATTGCTGGCCTGTTACAAATAGTAGTAAACCCCAAAAGCAAAGAAAGATAACACTTGAACCATGATATAAAAATCGCAATCCTTCATTCCACACGTAAGTGCTTTCACAGTTCAACAGACCACTTCACTAGACAAAGAAAATCACATACAACCTGGATTTTATATAGTAAACATCAATTAAAGTTTTAAAATTCCCTCCAAAATATTTAAAGGAATAGTGTTACTAAAAACAACAATCATCTGGCTATTTCTTGAGCCGTTTAAATTTTAAAACTGGTTTAATAGAAATAAATTCATTTAAACCATATTGCTTATGAGCAGCTAATCTAAAAATCCATTATAATTCAGTATTTTCAGTAAAACTAGTAACTGGCCCAAGTCTCCCTTGTTCATAAACAACATGCAATACTTGGAAAAAAAATGTGGTTTGGTCCATTTCCAATTGTGTGCTTAGCCAAAGCACTATATGTTAAACATTTTTGCATGCAGTACAAGCGATCTCATATTCATACTTTCAAGGACCTATTGGTCTTCCCCACATAAAAATGAAAGCATACTGTACAATGAGCTACATAGATCAAATCTGTAGTGTTACAATCTGCTTTACATCTCAGTTCCCATAATCTACCCGTAGCTGGATGTTTAAAAAAACGTGACTCAGCAATATATTCACAGTTGTTACATGATCCACATTTATGTGTTCCATTCACAATTAATAAATCAGTCCTTGGAATTTTAGGATAACATTAACATTTGTTTTAAATTCTTCCTAATTCTATATACAAACTTGGGGCAAGAACTTACAGCATCTGAAGTTTTGGAATCAACCATCAGCATGGGCCAATTATTATATACTATTTTTCTAACAAAATTGATGTCCTGTGTATATGAAAGAACTAATGGCAATCCATCAGTCTTTGTAAAATGGTAGTTCCACTTCTTCAGAATAATAAGGTTTGCCTCTCTTATTTTGTTCAGCATATACCTTTTTAAAAGCTTTATTGATCTCACAAGATGAATATCCCCTCTGTTTAAAGGCATTCTGGAGGTATTCTAATTCATTTGTAAAATCTATCTCTTCACATGACAACCTTGATACCCTCATACCCTGACCAACTAAAACATTGGTGAACACATGATTTGGATGCATACTTGTACGATGAAGAAAAGCAGGTGTATAACATGATTTCCTATGCAATCTAGTGGAAATAATTCCTTCATTTAATGTAACAGTAACATCAAAAAAAAATTATGCTACTTGGAGATACAGTTAAAGTAAACTTTAAAAATCACTACTTATATTCAATCCTTCAAAAAAGTGGTGTATTTTCTGTGGATTTCCTCCCCAACCAATGAAGAGGTCATCCACAAAACAATGATATAAGATTACCTTATTATTCTGTTTGGTCAGGATATTAGCATACTCCCACTCTGTCATAATGATGTTAGTGCATGGATTGGCACAGCTGGTACCCATAGCGACACCAGCTGTTTGCCAATACTATTTATCAACAAACAAAAATACGTTATGTTCTAATACTAACTCTAAGAGCATACACAGAAAATCAATCTTCTCAGGTGAGAATTGGGAGCTTCTCTGCATAGCATTTCTCACCATGCTCACCTCCTCATTAGGAATACAGGTGAAGAGGGATATCACATCTAAAGTAACTAACATGCTGAACTTATGATTACCAAGGGTTTTTGCACAGTTATATAGATCTGATATGAATTGTTTGGTGTCTCTTAAAACTATTGGATAGTGTTCAAGAATTAACTTTAGTTGTTTGTCTAAATAAACTGTAAGTGGCTCAGTTAGCCAATCTATACCAGCTACTATAGGCCTCATTGGGGGTAGGGTGGGGTGTTTATGGACTTTAGGAAGGCCATGAAACTGTGGCACCAACGGTTCATCCACTGTAAAAAAAATCTAACAATTGTTTGTCAATAAGACCCATGCAATGACATTCATTTAGAGCTGAGTCAATACGATACTTCATTAAACATATATCATCTAAAAGTATCACTTTATAAGTGGTCTCATCAGATAACATATCATACATAGTATTATAGTAATATTCATCATCCGTGATAACTATAGGTCCACCTTTATCTGATGGCCGAATAACAATTTCTAGGTTGTTACGTAAATTATTCATTGCATGTATTTCCAGAGTGGATAAGATGCCCCTGATAGACAACTGTCGTGTATCCAATAAGTTATACAATTCCTTCTCACATGCTCTAACAAATACATCAATATGGTTTGGTAATGAAGGTGAAAACATGCTAGGTTTCTTAAAAATAACATTAGTTCTATCTTCTTTGTTACCAAACATCAGTTTTAAACATATAGAGTGAGCAAATAGCCTTAACTCTATAATTGTTTGGCTGATATCAAACATAGTAGTGGGGATAAACCCAAGGCATCTATTCAGTACTGCATGTTCATAATCAAAGAGTACCTGGAAATGATCCAAACTAGCCCTCGTAATCGAGATGCCACATTTTCTTCAGAGCTTTGTGTTGATATGGAGCTGGAGGTTTTTTGCACTTCTGTCCCATTCGCCATTGCTCCTGTTCGATGGATTTCTTTCTTATGGGATGAGTCGGCAATGGAAATTGAGGAAAAACCTGTTCTTTGTTGGTAGTGGAAATAACTTTCAGTCTCACCACATTGGAGTTAATGGAACTATTGGAGATAGCTGCTGTCAAGTCTCCTGTGGTCCCTCCCATCGCAGTCTCTCTCAAAGATGTAGAAAGAGCAGATACTGATGGCTTCAGTGTATCAACGATGCTTGAATGACATGTTCCTGTCCCCTGAGGTCAGGTCTAGGGACAGTTCCATAATGGGCTCCACAGACACATGCGGGATGAGCTCCATCAGTTTGAGGCACCCAGTACACATTCACAGGACCAACATGCTCCTCCTGCTCAGCCTCCAGAGCAGGCACCTTCAGGACATGGACTGCTGTTGTGAGGCTTGTTCCCATTGTGCCCATATTGGGGCCCATGGGGCATCCACATCACAGACCACACACACCATCCAGGTTGTTTACCCACCACATGTGTCCTATACCACCCCTGTAGTCTGTCCTCTATATCTACCAATCCTAACTACCTCCACAAGTGTACCTGCCATATTTCCCCATATTCCCATTGCATACTTTACAGACGGGGGTAATGTGGTCCCAACAAGGGACTAACATGTGACATACCTGTCCATGTTGCACACACTGCGAGTTATAGATATCTGTGTGCATTGCTATGTGTGCTGGTGCCTCGCACATAGCACGCATCACTGTGGTAGTAATATAGGGGACATGTCGTTACATATATATGTTTGTGTGTGTGTTTGTATATATGTAGACGTGCATATAGGTATATATCTATATATGTGTAGATATATGTGATGTATATATGTGCACATATATATGTCTACACATGGGTATCTGTATATTTGTGGACATACAAGCTGATATGCATATATATCATTATATATTATATATGTGACATATGTACACATATGTACACGTATGCATACCTATATGTGGGGTACATTCAGACATCAGCTACACAATCTCACAACACCTTCCTGCACAGCTGCACTGTTCTGCCTTGCTACAACACAGACAGGTGCCACATATGATCACGGCCTGACATTAGGATGCTATATGTAGGACCTGATTGCAGGTAACCCTATTACACACCTATGGCATTCTGGAGTGCTACATTACAGATTAACCTGAGTATCCTGCCAGGTGGGCCATGGGTCCCATGTGTCCATCATAATGGCATTACTTCCACCACCAGCTACTGGCCACATAATATACATACTTCCCATTACACAATACACACTATGATGGCTTACATCTTGTCAGTCAGTGCTGACCTGCACAGTTGACGGCTATATCCCACCACCCACAGGTACAGACACTACTGTCCATAGCAGTTGCTCAGTTGAACATCATCACAACAACACCTGATGGCACATATAAATCATTCCACATCATCTATCCCATTATTATGGACCAGGTAGTACATTCAATTACATGTATATATACTTCACATACCTGTTGTGGGAATGATGTCTTGATGAATGAATGCTGGCTAAATGTCTTTGCCTTAGGCTTTTTTTTTAAGTTTTTTGTCTTTCTTTCTCTTTCCTTTTTTTTTCTCTCTCTCTCTCCCTCTCTCTCTCCAGTAAATGGATTGAGCTGCTTTGAATAGATTGCAGCATGGCTTTAGTAGGTGATGCACATAATCAGGTGATGGCCACTGCACCAATCAGTTTCCTCTACTTGCTAACTGCAAGCAGCTTGCTGTGTAGTACTTCCAATTACCATTGTCATGGCAACCAACTACTATAAATCCCTACATCATGTGGGTGTGGTCCCTTTACCTTGATAGACATCCTTCCTGTGTGTGGGCATCAATGTTACACTCAGCAGGTAGCAATACCTATTACAGGAGAACCGGCACACTCAGGCCAGCTACATATTTGTAGGAGGTTCCAGAACTACAGACAGAGTATGAATATAGTTGTGTTATGGTTTGTATAGTACTGGTGTTACAGGGTTTGTGTGTACGTACTAGTTTACCTTGGAATGCAGTCAGTCTGCATAGCTTTCAACTGTGGGCCTATCCTCTTGGTGGCCAGAGGTGTGCCTATCATGTTTTGTCTGTCCACCACACAGGTCCTGTGTCAGATATTTCACTTCCAGTGTGTGTGTTGAGTGCTATCAGTACATGGCTATATCCATTTATGTTTTCTAACCTAAAATCCCTAAGGGTATGTTGCAGACTATCCTGTAACCCCAGTGATTTGCTTAGTGTTTGGCAACAGTATTCCACATATGGGCCTGTGTTCCAGCCTCTGTCCTCCACCTACATACCACGCTTTGCACATATGATATGCTGTCAGGGGTTATTATGTAGTGGGCTGTGAGTATGTCATGCTGCCATTCCTGCCATCAGGGCCATATATGTGTGGGCTTCACCTAAACAATACATGTCTGCCCTTATGCACTCCAGAGGCCAGTATATGTAACAGTGGTATATGGCCCTGTATTATTGAGTCAGTGGGGATGCACCATAAATAACCTAGGCTGTTACAAAATGTGGGGGTATCAGGGGTGAGCCACCTTAAGGTATCTTGATGTACAGTACCATACAATTCACCTGTATTTACATTAGTTACATGAATTAGGTTAATGCAGGCCTGCTGCCTCCTGCCATAGAGACTGTTTTGTTTGTCAGTGTGCTTGTGATGGCATCAGTTATGACTTGTTATGTAACAGTTACATTCCATTTGGTCAACTGAAGTCTTTATCACCTAATGATTATGTACAGAGTGTAGATAGACGCTGTTGAACTATACACCTGCATTACTTGCTATTGATTGTTTGGTATCCTGTAGCCCAGTCTGTCTTTACTATTGTACTATTTGAAGGGCTTGGCCTGGACAGCAACAGTTGTGAATTTTTCCAGACTACTGTATTAGTATAACTGTTTCACAGTTGCATTACTCTGTTTATATGGATGTCAGTGTCTGAACAGCTATATGACATGGTATATGAAACTGTAATAGTACACAAATAAAGGTTTTCCATTTATACAAACCTGTGTGTGGTGTTAAATCCTATGACCTTTCTGATGGTATATGTTGCAGGCAATGACTGTCATTTGTATGGGTGGCTCATACAGCGTCCAGTTGTTAAGGTGTTAACTGTAGGCATAGTGGCTGTTCCATATTGTCTGCACCTTCTACATATGTATCTTACTGTACAGTTTGCTCTGATGAAGTTCGATTGTTACCAATAAAGCGAACGAAAGCGCTCAGCAAATAACAGTTCTGGCTCAGCGTCTATTCATTGGAATTCTGTTCTTGTTTTTAACAGTTCGGAAGTTTTCAGTAGTATAAGTTTATTTCTTCCTAGTCTTATTCGGTTTTGTTTTTCTTCTATATATATATTAAGGTGTTAACTGTAGGCATAGTGTATTGGCATATATGTGTCTGTGTATATATATCCTGGGGATGTTGATAGCTTCCACGTTGTACATTTCCTATGGGAGCCAGACTGTACTGCATGATATGTTACCAATACTAGCCTGACATCATACAGGTGGGATGTAGTACTTTTAACATCTTGTGCCCATGTTATGTCAGGTCCTGGTTATGGGATCTGCAAGACATGGTAGTGTATTGCAGGGCAGATGTGTTTGGCTGTAGGGGGTATACCTATTCGTACAAGACATATATTGTTTGGGGCCTCTCAACCCCATTAACGGTGCATGTGGACACATATGTTTTAGTTATTTTCCCATTGTTATCTACAGATGTATGTCCATATATTCCTGTATATAACTATGTCCGTATATACCTACACACATATATATATATATATATATATATATATATATATATATATATATGTATACTTACATATATGTAACTTGCTGTGTATATTTAGACATATAGATGTAGACATATATATCTGTAGCTGTAGGCACTTGCATGTATATATGTTTATATATATATATATATATATATATATATATATACACATACATAGATATGTTGTATCTGTTTAGATATTAATATATTTACACACACACACATACATCTAAATGTTGGAATACATTCTCTGTACTGTTGAATGACTGGGCTGGATGATATGTTTGTGAATACATCAGGGTTATGTATATCTGACATGGTTTAGTGGTAAATCACTTTGTCTATGGTGTGCAGGGTCCTGGGTTCAAGTCTTGCAGAAGCTGTTTATTTTGTTGCTGGGCAGAACAAGGGCCACTGGATACTGAGTGATTAAGGCACTTTTGTGCAGTTGTAAGCGGGTTTGCGCTGTAAGGCAAGTAAAAGGAATTTTTCCTTTTTCCCACTGTAGTGTGACCCTGGAGTAAATATATATAGTTGGGGGGGGGTTGGGGGCTGTAGCCCCCCACCTAGTTTAATTTTATATTCTCTGCTTTTGGTTTTTATTGTTCAGTAAAAACAAACTAAGAGAGGATATATGCCCCCCCCAACCATATATACTAACTCCAGGGTCACAATACAGTGGGGAAGAGGACATATTTCCTTTACTTGCCTTACAGTGCTCTACACCCTGCCAGAACTAACTGTCAGATAAATGAGTTTTAGGGGGAGTGAACTTTATGGAAAGTGAAGTGTCAGTCATTTGGTCTCAGTCAAATGAATGTCAGTCAAATGAGCTTTAGGGGAAGTGAAGGTAACCCATATATATATATATATATATATATATATATATATATATATATATGTATATATATATATATGATTCTCCAAAGCTAGCTATGAATACAAGATTGCCACTCATTCTAAGGACAACCACAAAGCATTCTATAGCTATGTCAAGAATCTCAATGGCAACACCCAGATCTGCTCTGAGTTACAGCACAATGGCATAAAAATTACAGAACCAACTGATATTGCCAGCATCCTAGCAGATAGGTTCAGTGCTAACCTTACCCCCCTGTCACCCCCTAAAGGGATCATATCTATACAGGAAGAATGCAGAGTCCCTGTAATCACAACTTCACAGGTAAAAGTAGCACTCTCTAAAGCCAGAAACACATCATCCATGGGACCGGACAACATTCCAGGCTGTATTTTACACAAACTTAAGAATGAACTGGCTCCCCACCTAAGCACCATGTTCAATCATAGCCTCAAGTCAGGCTTTGTGCTCACTAAATGGCGCACAGCAACAGTAATCCCACTCCACAAAGGGGGAGCCACCACTGATCCTGGGAACTATCGCCCTATTAGCCTTACGAGCCTCCTGAATCTGGTCGACTTCTTTGAGGCAGTCACCAAAGCCATAGATGAGGGTAAGATGGTTCACACAGCCTCTCTTGACCTCGCCAAGGCTTTCGACACCATGTCCCATTCTGGAATTATAGCTAAACTCACTAAACTAGGTATAAATTCCTATGTGACAAGATGAGTTGCCAACTGGCTCACTGACAGAACCCACACTGTAAAGGTTGCAGACTCCAAATCTGACTTCAAACCAGTGACAAATGGAGTACCACAGGGTTCAGACCTGGGACCTTTCCTGTTTGATATCTGCTTCTCTGAAGAACAGGCTAACACAGAAGCCCTCTGGCTAATGAAGTTCGCAGATGACTACAAACTAGGAGCTATAGTCAAGTCCCCAAATGATGTGGACATCCTACAGAAGGGCCTCACTGAGACATATGCCTGGTGTCAGGGCCATGGCCTCAAGCTCAATGCCAAAAAGTGCATTGTTATCCCCTTTGATAAAAACTCTGTACCCATGAACTACCACATAGGTGACAGTCTTCTTAACACCGAATGTGTGATAAGAGACCTTGGGACCCAGGTGGACAGTAGTCTCTCCTTTGCTAAACACATTGCCACAGTAGTCAGGAAATCCTTCTACATGGCACACCTCATCAGAAAAGGGGTTCTCATCCAGGAAAAAAAGAGGTCATCGTTCCCCTCTACTCGACACTCATTAGGTCCATTATAGAGTACAAAACCCCTTTTGGAATGTACCTCACAAGACATCTGCAGCAGCTGGAAAGGCCACAGAAGTACCTCACAAATAGAATTACTGGCCTCAAACAGATGCCCTACACTGATCATCTCAAAAAACTCCAGCTTTACTCTGTAGCATATTGCCTACTCTGAGGTGATCTTTGCCTAACATATAAAGCTATGTCAAACCCAGAGCTGTTGGACATGCTACACCTAAAGAAATCCCAATTCCTCCAAGCTACATGCTCTAGGGACCTAAACCTTGTCACCACAATAAACAGGACTTGCTGGAGGGATATATTCCTGTCCCAGAGACTTCCCATGCTTTGGAACAAGCTACCCATCTATGTCAAGCAAAGTTCCTCATTAACACTCTTCAAGAAAAATCTTGAGTGGATGGGAAATAGGAAATACGCCCCTGGGATCACTTCTGGGGTTCTGCTCGACAGGGGCACAGGAAATTAATTTTCTTGGGTTGGTGTAAGCCAGGGAACTTTGTTGGCTAGATTTACTTAGGCCCTTGGGCCGATAGCCTAGTACCTACGTATGAATCTATGTTGTTGTTGTTGTTTGTCTTTTGGCTTTTCCCAGTTAGGGGTCGCCACAGCGGAACTCCAGTCCGCTAATGAATGGTAGTAGATTTTCATGAACACCGAGGTGCCAGCTCAACATCCAACCTTCATGAAGGCACACCCATTTACACATATCTTTCGAACACCACCCAACCACGGGGAGGACATGCAGACTCCACACAGAAGGCATTCCCCGCACTTTAGCCAAGAATCAAATGGGAGAACCTCTTGTTGTGAGGCAATGATGCTACAGCTGCACCACCGCAGAAGGGCGAACGTATGAACCTATGAACCTATGTGTATATATATATATATATATATATATATATATATATATATATATATATACATATTTATTTTAATGACCTAACTCCACATTGACCAAAACTCTTCTGCCTTCACCACCCCCACTTACCTATTTGTTCCTTCAATGTGTGGGTGCCTCCTACCTGCTCAGTCCAATGGGAGGCAAGATTCAGGTGCCGAGTGTGGTGCCCGTCATCTGTTATGACATTTGAAAATATGATGAGTTGTACATGCAAGTACATCACCCAGCTTTGAAAAAGTTTGCAATCCTTTTGACAGGAGTTGCACATGTATGATTCCACATCTGGGTCTTC
>NC_056735.1:1285557183-1285724683 GCF_019279795.1 Protopterus annectens
CTATAATGTACATCTCTCAGCAAAATAAATCAAACCAATGCCTATCCACTTGTTTTAAAATGTCTTGTCATTCACAGGGTCTAGACAAAAGGCTGTCTGGCTTTTTCTTCATTATAGACTGCAAGATAGTATCCAAAACATTATATAATGGCTCACTTAAGCAGTCATGTCCACAGATGACAAATCTCATGGGTGGGCCATTTTTGTCATTATGGATCTTGGATAAGCCATACTTTATGGGAATGCCTTTCTTCTGCACATGAAAAAATAAATAAATTAACAAAAATATATATATATATATATATATATATATATATATATATATATATATGGGTCTACTTCGAATAACTGAAGCGCCACGTCACCGACACCCGGAAGACCGAGACGGAATGACCGAACAGGTAGGTTACTGAAAACGCGATATCCCGACAGCTGAGAGACCGACAACGGCAGCGTGTGAGCGCGATACGGTGCGTGTGCGAAAGTGAAAGATTTAGGATTGGGGAGCGGACAGGTAAGTGTACGATAGTGAGGGATTTTAGGTTAGGATGTGGGAAAGGTGAGTGTGCGGTAGTGTCGGACTAAGGGTTCCGGTGAGGTAAGTGTGTGGAAGTGACGTAGAGCAGTGTAGGGAAGGGTTAAGTGTGTCAGGGTTAGAATGCGGGTGGAGTGAGTGTGCGATAGTGACGGGCTGGATGTTTTAGGGTGGGTTAAGTGAGTTAGGGTTAGGGTGCAGGTAGGGTAAGTGTGCAATAGTGATGGTGTTGAGGTTTAGGGGTGGGTTAAGTGAGTTAGGGTTAGGGTGCAGGTAGGGTAAGTGTGCGATAATGACGGTGTTGAGGTTTAGGGGTGGGTTAAGTGAGTTAGGGTTAGGGTGCGGGTTGGGTAAGTGTGCGGTAGTGTCGGACATTAGGGTTAGGGTTTAGGTTAAGGTTAGTGGATATGTTATTGTGTGCAATGTGTAGTTGACGTTTTTTGTGTCGGTGTAGTGGTGTTCGGTTTTTTGAGTTGCTGGTGTTGTGTGTTTTCGGTTGTTTGGGGTCGGTAACTTGTGTGTCGGTGAATCGGAAGTTCGGTGATAGAAAGTAGACCCATATATATATATATATATATATATATATATATATATATATATATATATATATATATATATATATGGGTTTATATTATAACATCGAAGTCTAAAACCTTCGAATGTTATAATATCGAACCCAATGCTTGAAATAGCAAAGCTGCAGAACACCAAATACTTTCCTAGGGAATGTATTCAGTGGGCCGTTTCTACAGCTTCGCTATTTCCTCAACTGTGGAACGAAGGTTATGGACCGGGTTAAGGTAAGTGTGCGAATGAAGGTGAGTGTGTGATTGGGCATGGGTTAGGTGAGTTAGGGTTAGGGCGCGGGTCAGGTAAATGTGCGATTGTGTGGACGTGAGGGTTAGGGTGGGGTAGGTGATTTAGGGTTAGGGAGCAGATAAGGTGAGTGTGCGATAGTTAGGGACCTTAGGGCTAGGGTTGGGTTAAGGTAAGTGGATAGCTAGTGGTGTATGTCTGGTTTAGTGTAGGATTTTGTGAAGTGTATGTGTCTGGATTATTTATTTTGGTGTGCTTGAGTTGTGTGTATGTTTGTCGGAACAGCAAATTTTTTCCCTGGGACAAAAATTTGCTATTCTGACTGTTCGGTTTTATGGTGTTTCAGTTGAATGGGTTCGATATTATAACATTCAAAGTTTTTAGACTTTGATGTTATAATATAGACCCTGTATATATATATATATAACCTAAGTGTTACAATTTCTCTTCAATTTTGCTTTGTAGCTACTCATTGTTTTAGTGTTGTAATGTCTAGAATTTCTAAGTAAAAGTTAATCGGTGGTTAGTGATTGCTTTCCATAGGCAGTCTTGTCAATATTTCCCCCACAGGGGTTACTCATTTGGGGATTTCTCTGGTTCAGGATCCTTCTTCAAGAAAGGGAGCAGGTAACTTTTTCTCAGAGAAGGAGCTCTAGCTTCTTAGAGTCCTGCCCTTCCTCATTACTTTTAACAAGGTCTGTAAGGTATACCAGGAGTCCTTCCATGCATGTTGACTTGCACTGCATGGTGCAGGCTTTTATCAAGCCACAAAATGAAGTAAGTGTCTATATTTTTGCCTCTGTTTTCAGGGAGGACAGGGAAGCCCAAGCTGCATTCACATCTCAAGCTTCTCTCCAAGCCTTGTTTTGGCACTGTGACTATCATAGTTGGCTAATTTCCTGGTGTGATCTGCATCATTGTTTACATGATTGGATCCTTCAGTGTCAACAACCTTAGTTCTGACTTTCTTTACACCCATTTCCCTTGATACCAGGAGTATGTAGACACTATGAGGCTTGCATCAAGGATGTAGTGCCAGTTTGGGCTCCAGCCCTATCAAGAGTGGTTCCCATAGCTGAATCTTTGTTGTTTAATTTATCAGTTAAAAAGTTAGTTTTGAGACTGACTGTGATCTCAAAGTCAGCATCACTTGGTGGTGGAACCTCATTATTTCTGCCAACTGCCCACATGACATTTTTAAATGTTTTATGTCTTTCAAAGCTGTAAAACATACTGTGTTTGTAGTTTTTTATCAGTTACTGATAGCGCATGAAGCAGATAAAGATGCATGCATTACAAATAATTATGATTGGATATCTCTGATTATAACGTTTATTATGTTCTCAATATATTTGCCAGAATTCCTCTGCTAAGCATCACTTCACTCCTGTGTCAAGAACTACTTGGCATTCATGTCTCAATCACATAATTAGTTGTTTTGATCAGAGATCTAATCACAATTCTCTACATTATTTTACATAAAGAAAAGGGTTCAAAGAAAATATTGGATTTGTTCCAAGAATTCAGAGAGTGGACCTGCCTTCCCCTTTGGATGAAGTAAGGTTTGTTATGACACACAATGCAGCTAACTGGAAGGTTGAGGACATTCTAATGATATCTCAAATGTTTGTGTGCAGGAGATCCCATAACATCAGTCAAAAGACCCTTAGTTATTGAAAACAAGATAATGAGTACAAGAGACACCCATAAATGCCATAACAATAAGACTTGGAATCTTATTTGTGCTTCAGGCATTTCAGTCACCCTCAGTCAGGAAGAGTATATTATAGTAACATGTACTGTAACTATAGAATTGAGAAAGTTATGTGGTTTCATGTAAATTTTGCTTGTCACTTTGTGTATACAAAACTTACATTTCTACATGTTATATATAGGTCAAGTGTAGTCGGTTGGCACTCATTTGTGTGACACAACTGAACTGTGGAAGAGTTTTAGCTACAGGACGTTTGCTCAAATACCTATTTGCGTGACTTCTGGATGGTTGCCAAAGGAAAATGCTGGGCCTGTGAGTTTGCATGCCAGTATGTGTGCGTGTGTGTTTTAGGGTTAGGTTAAAGGTTTACATACATACATACAAATGTTTCAAGCATGGGCATTAAAGCCCTTCTAGCTTGTCAATATGCCAAAACACTTGTTCCCATAATAAATGTCCAGGCTGTTCTTAAAAATATCTAAAATAGTACTTGCTTTAATGTAATTTGGTAGTCTGTTCCAAGCATCAGCTACTCTGTCATAGAACCAATCTGCACTCTTCTCATTCCTATAGAATCTTCTACATAACATATATTTGACGATTCTCTAGTACTTTTTTATAACCCCAAACATTCCAAGAAGTAGTTGTCGCTAAATGCCCTTTTTCTTCTTCTTTCGGCTGTTCCCGTTAGGGGTCACCACAGTGGATCATCTGTTTCCATTTCTTCCTGTCCTCTGCATCTTGCTCTGTCACACCAACCACCTGCATGTCCTCTCTCACCACATCCATAAACCTTATCTTAGGCCTTCCTCTTTTCCTGTTACCTGGCAGCTTCATCCTTAGCATCTTTTTCCCAATATGCTCTGCATCCCTCCTCAGCACATGTCCAAACCAATGTAATCTTGCCTCTCTGGCTTTGTCTCCATACCTTCCAACCTAGGCTGACCCTCTAATATACTTATTCGTAATCCTGTTCACTCTCATCACACCCAGTGCAAATCTTAACATCTTTAACTCTGCCATGTCAAGCTCTGACTCTTGCCTTTTTGTCAATGCCACTGTCTCCAATCCATATAACATAGCTGGTCTCATTACCCTCTTGTAGACCTTCCCTTTCACTCTTACTGGTACTCGTCTGTCACAAATCACTCCTGACACTCTTCTCCACCCACTCCATCCTGCCTGTACTCTCTTCTTCATCTCTCTTCCACACATTGTCCCTAAATGCCCTATATACCTGAATAAGATCTCCTCTTAAATATCTGTAATAGACACTGTACAAGTTCAGATATTTTAGTCTTTCATAATAACTTAAATTTTCACATTTATGGTTGCCCTTAGTATATTTACACTGTACTCTTTCCAGTTTATTCATGCTTGTTTTCCTATAGGGTTCCCATATTGTTACTCCATACTCAAGTTTTGGTCTAATGTAACTAACAAACAATGACTTCATTATGTTTGATTTCCTAGACTTTATAAATCTTTTTATGTAACCTATACTTCTATAACTAGCATTAGCCAATTGGTTGATATGATTAGAAAAACTCATAGCTGAACTACCCATACACCCAGGTCCTTAAATGAGTCTACAGTTTCAGTCACTGTGTGCTGTATTAAATATTCACCTTTCAGTTTATGTCTCCCAAATCTCATATGCTTAGTTTTTGATGTATTTATCAACATATTATTCTCCTGTGCCCAAATGGTCAATTTAGTCAAATTATTTTGCAGGCGTGCCTTATCTGTAACACTTGTAATCAGTTTACGCAATTTCAGGTTGTCAGGATATAGGCTGTAGAACACCTCAGATGAAAAAGTAAGGTCTAAAAGATACAATCTAAATAAGTAAGGGCCTTGTACAGAGCCCTGTGGGACACCTTGACTGTAACCAAGGATTTCACCTGTCCAGTTGGTGTGTGATACTTGCCATGTCCTATTTGTAAGCCATGCAGCTATCTATCTTATCAACAGTACATCAATGCCTAGTTGTACTAATTTATTGATCAGTGTTTTGTGCATGCCCTGTCAAACGCTGAAGTTAAATCTATATAAATCACATCACAGCACAATTTTTCATTCATAGCTGTTATTATATTGTTATAGAACACCATGTTACAGGTGGTAATAATTCTATTTTCAACATATGCATGCTGATATATGGTTTCAAGTCCCAACCTATACAGTTCTGACAATAACTTATCCAGTATTACCTTCTCCATTATTTTTCCACAACATGAAAGTAGACTTAAGGGTCTATATGATTCTGGGTTTGTCCTACTCCCCTGTCTCGTAAAGACAGGTTTAATAAGTGCATGTCTCCAATCTTGAGGAATCTCCCCATATTTATATGACCTAGTGAATATTAGAGGTAATGGCAGTGTAAGTTCTTGCTTAAGTGTTCTCAGGTCATTGTTACTTATTCCGTCTCCTCCCTGCGCTTTTGTTGGATCCAGTTTGCACAGTTCTTTTTCAATATAATCTAATTTGATTCCAGTATCTGGGGTTACCTGGTTGTCACAAGGACAACTTACCACCCCTTTTGTGGAGCCAAACTTTTTTGCATAATATTTTGTAAATATATCTATAATCTGTTGTATCTGTGAATACATTTTAGAATCTGCACACAGTTTATCAATTTGTATATCTTTACTCCTTCCACATCTTATGTATCTATAAAAAGTTTTCCTATTATGCTCAATATCTTTATATAAAATTTTCCTCAAATTTTTCTTGATCTTGTCTAACTCTATGCTTAATCTGTTTGTCCAGTTTGTTTATTTCAGTTTTCAAAGTTGTAGTCTGACCTCTCTTCCATTTCTTATATTTGTTGTCTCTCACCTTAATCAGGTATCTTGTTCTTATGGAATTACACCCCCCTGATGTTACGTGCCTAGATCCTGATGTTAAACTTTTTTTTTTACTTTTTGCACTCAATTTCTCTTTCAAAACTTTCCACATTCCATCTGCAGTTTTTCCACTGAACACCTCACTCCAGTTAGTTTTATATAGTAACTGTTTTGCTTCCCTATAATCTGTAATTAACCTTCTGTGCATTGGCTTAGATTTCAGGTTGGCAGAATTATCTAGCAACAAATTAACCTTTATGACCCCATGATCACTGCACATCAATGGTGTTAAAACTTGACTTGAAGTTATAGTAATTTCTTTGGGAACACAAACAATAGCTAGTATATTTTGTTCCCTGGTAGGTTTTTTTACAATCTGAAGCATTTGTTTTTCCTGAATATACTCTGTGAATAATTTCTTTACTAACTTTGTTGAATTAATATTATTCCAGTCTGTTTCTGGTCAATTTAAGTCCCTAGCTAATATTATTCTTCCCTCCTGTGTTTCATGTAAGAAATGTATGAATTCCTGTAGGTCATCTGCACTTGACTTTGGTGGTCTGTACACTCCAACAATTGTTATATGTTCCAGGGTTGTCTTCATAGTCAGTTACACAGTCTATAGTATTGGTGTTATCATTGAACATGTAATAATCACAAGTCTCATAGCTGTCCTTAATCTATCATAACACCTCCACCTGATTTTTAGTTAGAATGTCTGTTACAGTAAAAACATTTATACCATGACAGAACTGGTTTCCACAGCGGTAGCGTTGTTACCTCACAGCAAGAGGTTCTCCTGTTCGATTCTCAGCTGGAGTGCCTTCTGTGTGGAGCCTGCATGTCCTCCCCGCGGACGAGTGGCCTCCAAAAGACATGTGTGAATGAGCGTGCCTTCGCTGAAGGTTGAACATCGGGCTGGCAACTCGGCACCATAAAAATTGACTGCCAATCATTAGCGGACCGGAGTTCTGCTGTGGCGACCCCTAACCGGGAAAAACCAAACAAAAACAACAACAACATTCTTTACCCATGTTTCACAAACTATAACAATATCAATCTTGTGGGAACATAGCAAATTTTCTAATAAAAAAACTTTATTATTAATGCTCCTAGCATTAGCAACCATCAGAGATGCATCAAATGTTGCTATCTGTGAATTGTTACATTTTTGACCTGGCAAAAATCCTGGCTAGTGTTTGTCAAGTATTGCAAAATATCTGCTGCAAAAATTCTCTTCCCTGATCTAGACAAATGCACACCATCCTGTCTGAACACGTGTGCCCAAAAGAAGGCTTGGATGTTCTACACATTTCCATTTTTTAAAACAGGACATTTTTTCCATGTAGGAGTTTATCAAAAAATCTTTTCATGTACAGAGACCTGACTATCCTTTCTATTGGTGATTTGTAAAAAATATGTCCTAACACTAGTACAGGCTATACTATCTAGGAGGGCTGTCAGTTCTTGACTAACAGTCAGAGAATCTTTGTTGGTGACATCATTTTTACTAACATGAATAAAAACAGATCCATACGTCCTTACATTAAGGCATTCCAGGGCTTGTTTCACATCTTCTATTTTTGTCCTGGCAAGCATAACACTATTCAATGTTCATTATCATCTCTGCAAATATAAGTATCAGTTCCTCTAATAACTGAATCTCCAATTACAAGAATATCTTTGCTGACCATCTTTGAAGAATCTTCAGCTTCTAATATAATAATTTCTGCTCTATCAATTGTTACGAAGGATAGATCTTTATCACTATTAGTCTTATTAATTCCACTGTTTTCATTGCGTATTAAATTCTCATCCAGGTTTGGTAAGAGATTTTGTGTGTGTGAGTGTGTGAGTGTGTGAGTGTGTGAGTGTGTGAGTGTGTGAGTGTGTGAGTGTGTGAGTGTGTGAGTGTGTGAGTGTGTGTGGGCGTGTGTGTTCATGTTAGGGTTAGGTTAAAGGTTTGGTACAGGACAGATTTTATGTGTGTATGTGTATGTGTATGTTGCATGTGTGAGTGTCGGAGCTGTCTTGTGTAATGGTAGTGTTATAGGAAGGGCTTTTATACGTTATGTTGCATGTTGGGGTTGGAGTAGGGGCAGGGAAAGGGTTAGCATGTATTACTAAGGTGGAATGGGGGGGTGTTAGGAAAGAGTCCACCTCAGTTACTTCAGAGATATGTGTATGCACTAAGAATTGCATGGGAAAGCTTGGAGGTATTAGTATTTGTTCTTATCTTTTAACTGCCTGAAAACTTGTTCCATTTCAGCTGTCCACTTAATCTTATAGGGAGTCTTACCCTTGGTTCTTGCAGTGTCAAACATTAATGACAAAATTAGGAATACATTTACAATAATAAGCCATCAACCTTAAGCAAACTAACACATCTTTTTATTTATCTATATCCAGTTTTGACACTAAGAGATGATAGTTATTATCTGGAGTGGATTAAGCCATACTCTCAGATTCAGTATGTTGTTTTTCTTTCGGCTTTTCCCGGTTAGGGGTCGCCACAATGGAACTCCAGTCCGCTAATGATTGGCAGTGGAATTTTTATGGGTGCCGAGGTGCCAGCTCAATGCCCAACCTTCAATGAAGGCATGCCCATTCTACGCATGTCTTTTGAATGCCACTCAACCACGGGGAGGACAGGCAGACACCACACAGAAGGCGCTCCAGCCGAGAATTGAATGGGAGAACCTCTTGCTGTGAGGCAACAACGCTCCAAAGTCTAAATTGTCAGGTTCATTTTTTCTCCACACATTCGCTTACTTTACCCTTGCATCATTGCATAAGTAAGTGCTAAATGCACCTGTATTCAAGTGGTACAGTCTCTTGCTCTCCTTCAGATGCAAAAGCAGTTCTTCTTTGATTTTTCTAATATGACCCGAGTCCAGAAAAAAAAACAAACTTTTTAATAAAAAACAAATCCAGAAATCGGTTAAGCACTTTGGTCTACTCTGTGTATATGGACTGCATCACAATGAATTAAAAAAAAACACCTTTCATGTTTATATAGCAACCAAAGTGAATTGAACTGCATCAAAAACACACTACACATTTGGTTCTTAGTTTGTTTCTGGGCGATGCAGGATGCCTTTGTCAGTCTTCTTGATTTTTCCACAGGCAAGAGGAAAATACAAAAGACTGTGTATGTCAGATATCAACAATCTGATAAATCAGAGAAGGGACTGAAGTAAAAGAAATCAGAACTTGCTCAAATGTTTACTTTCTTTTTATAATGGCTTTGTAGCTGAGAAGTTCTACTTTGTTATTAGGGTTAGATTTACCTTAAGTAGTACTCAAAAGACTTCAGACTTAGTAGGTACAATAAGCTTTATTTAATTTCTTTGTAATAAGTGAATATTAGCTGTCTTTTTAAAACAACAGACTTGGTAAGCCTCCTTCTAGCTGATGTTTTGTAATAAGCATGTCAAAATATTACATTTATATTTATTGTTCATCTTATCGATTCATTGCATCTCAATAAAACCTTTATATTTCAAAGAGGTTTGAAAATATAAAACCCTTTACAAAATTTTCAAATCAAAGTCAATAGATAGGTATTCAAAATTATTATAACTTCTCTGTGATATCTTTGCATGTCATTAATTTGTTTGACTAACTTGTGGATGACTCAGACATAATAAACACTTAAAGCTTCCAACTCAGGATGCAGCTATAATAGTCAGAACTGGCTATTATCACCACAGACACTACAGTGAGCAAAACCTGAACTTCCTACTGCAAAATAAATAAATACATTTAAAAATAAACAAATAAATAAAAATTAAAATTAAAAAGCCTGGTCTACAGACGAGTCATTTATTCTTCTGAATCTCTCACTTAGTGTATTCATTACGAGTTTCTGGTAGTTGTGTGCATCATCGTCATCATATTCAAGGTCCATAAACACTTTCATTCAGTCCCTGAATACATGACCTGACTGCTTTCTGGCATACTTACACTGGGACCAGTTTTCTGTAGCAGAATACTTTTCTAAGGCCACTAAATAAGACTCTTCATTATCTTCCATTCAGAGTTTTCTCATGGATACACTGGGTTTTGAGATTCCCAGTGGGATGAGTGACTGGTTCATTATTACAGTAGTCTGTTGTTGGGCTTTGAGGAAGTGTGGGTTAGCAGCTTTATATATCTCCTGAAGAAGTGCAATAGAATTCACCAAAGGCTTTTCTCTTTTACATAGAGCAGAGCAACTGCAAATTTAGTACACTTTTTGCTTTTGGTATCACAGGAAAAGCTTGCCAACTGAAGCAACTGCCCAAAGGTGCCTTTATCAGGAAGCAGTCCTTGTGTCAGCACATTGGCAGTAGCTATTACTCCATCTGAAGTATGCTGCTCTCTGTGTTGGTGCACTAACAGAGCCAGTTGTTTTCCAGCAACAATGGCATATTTTCAACTGGTGCTGCTTTCTGAACAAATGGATAGTTTATTAAGGACAGCAAAGGATGTATATCCTTCCTTACTTTTGTCTTACTCTGTAAGACACTTCTAAATGAGTTTGTTATCTTTGCTTAGTGACTCATTTATTTATTTATTTATTTATTTATTTTATTTTACATTTGTTGACCGGGCTAGTCTAGCTGGATATATGTCCATTTTCGAGGCCCGGGAGAAAAAGAAAAAAACATGAATATTGAGACAGTTAACACATAATAATACTATTAAGAATAAATACATAGGTAGGTATGGTCTAGTGAACAGTTATAAATATACATTTGTGTTTTGTGTACAACAGTATTAGTATTAATTAAATAATTAACTAAACTAAAAAAAACTAAACAAAATACAAATCACACTAGATGGTATTATCAATGTTCAGAATATATATGTCATTATATTATATATGTATATAGAGGAAGAGTAGAAGAGTAGTAGTATGATGAAGGAGGGACAGGGGTTAAGGGAGGAGAGGGACAAGGTTAAAGTTAGAAGGGGAAAAAGAAGTCAGTCTGCTAGTACATGGACATGTCCAATGAGCTGTAAGATGTTTGAAAAAGAGATGTAGAAGAGAAGCAAGGAGAAGATCATCAGCCGATTCCAGAATTTTCCTGCAGTGTTTGAGAAAGTGTTGTTTTGTTTGGAATTGGCTTTTTGTTGCTTTACTGAGTGCGTAGTTATAGAAGCTTGTAAGAAGAGAGGTGTAGATAGTTAGTGTAGAGTGTAGGAGGGTGGTGTGTGGTGGGTGTGTTGTTAGGTGTGTAATGTTTGATTGTTATAAAGAGTGTGTGTTTTGTATTCTTTGTTTGAGTTTAAAAGAGTTTTTCTTTGAGGTTAAGGCAGTGGTGGTTTTTTGTGATGAATGTATAAGTACTGGGTGGTTTACTGTTGTATATTATTGGAAAAGGTGGTTATTGGATTAGGTTGGTGGTTGGATGAGGAGTAGAAGAAGTAGAGAGGGTAGAAATAGAGTGGGTCTGAGGTGTAAGTTTGGTTGGGGGTTTGGAAGAGGTAGGGTTTCTTGCAATAGAAGGTGCCCAGTTTCCTGTTAACAGACTTTAGAGTTTATTTATGTGTTCATCATAGTTAGGATGTTTATCACAGTTACACTAGTAGGCTGGGTTGATGTTGAAAATAGTTTTGTGGGAGTAGGGTAGAAAGGTTAGTAGTTGAAGAAGTGGTTGTTTAAGTAGCAGTAGTGAGCAGTAGTTTTGTTTTTGGAGGAGGAGAGGTTTTTAGTGTTGTTGATTAGGGATTCTTCAGACAGTAAAAAAGGTACAGGTGGCATTGGAGGCGAAACAGTGGAGATATAAGTGGCTATAATAGCATATTGGCTTGCATCGAGAAAGTGATTGAGTCAGATAAATTAAAGTTCATGTGTGGGGGTATGGGATAATAGGAGTTTTAGTAGGGATTTAAGGATAGAGCCCTGGGTAAATAGGACAGATTGTTAGTAGAAGTGAAGACTTGCTGTTGTTATTCCAGATAAGACCCAAAACCATTTATGATAAGAGTTGAGCCCATTGTGCCTTTAACATGTTTAGAAGAAGTATTGATCAAGTTTGTTTCATTAGTTTGTTTAAGAAGTGGGGATAAGTTTTGGAAAAAGAAGGAAAAGGAGAGGTGTTTTATATATAGTGTCGGTAAAGGATAAATTTATTTAGATTGTTTTAAAAGGATGTTGTTGAATATATGTTGGCAGTATGAAAGGTAATGTGGAGGTTGGAGCAATAAGTGAGTTTGTGTTGCCATGCATTTTTGTATTAGTTGTTTGTGGAGGATATATGAGCTTTTGGGAGCCTTTGTAGAAGGGGATGGTCCTAATTATGCAGAGTTTCAAAGATGGGATTTTCCATAAAGCAATATGATATCTCTCAGAAGAGGGGGTTATGGGATATGAGATAAGATAATGATTGATTTTTGCCTCAGAGCATGGGATTTCATATGGGTTGTGGATGAAGGAAGGGGTACAAGGGTTTCTTGTTTTTAGGAGGTTGGTACAAGGTTTCAATTTTGAAGGTGGGTAAGAAAGAAGTAGATACAGGAAGTAAGGTATTAGTGGTGTGGTAAAAGTGGTGGGTTGGGTGAGTGGGGTTGGTAGAAAATGGTTGGCATGTGTGTTTGGGTTTGGGTGGTGCATCGGCCACCTGGGAGTTTGTTGATTGGTTTGTTGAAGGTGTAGAAAGAAATCTTTTTTGTCTCTAAGAATATCCTTTTTGGTGGTGTTTCTTAGTTGTTTAAATTGGAGGTGGGTTGTTGTGCATTTGGTAGATCTCCATTTGGCCCAGATTTTATTTCTAAGGAGTATCTTTTGTCTAGTTTGTTTTGTGAGCCAAGGGGCAGTTTTGGTTTTTATTCTAGTGGAGCGGTAAGGTGCATGGGAGTCTAGGATTTGAAGAAAGTTTGTATTAAAATAGGTGACAGCTTCGTCTAGTTCTAGATAGGTTAGTGGTGACCAGTCACATGCTTGCAATTCGGTTAAGAAGCTGTCTGGATTAAAGAATCTTTTTAAGCGGTAGGTTTTGAGATTATGAGTAGTTGCAATATGGACTTTTTGTCTAATAATGTAGGTAAGTACATGGTCACTGATATCGTCTGGAAGGGTTCCTGGAGTATAAGATTCAGGGTATCTATTTATAAGAATCCAGTCCAGAGTACTTTCCTTGTTACTATGTTTATGGATTCTTGTAGGAGTTGTTATTAATTGTGAGAATCCAAAGAGGTTTATGTGGTTGGTAGGGTTTGGAGAACTACAAGTGGACCAGTCTATGTTAACGTCACCAAGTACAATGGTCTCCTGGGGTAGTTGTGTAGAGAGGTGACTCAGCAGGTTCTCTAGAGAATGAGTGTTATTACCTGGAGGTAGATACATGCAGATTATATAGATGGATTTGGAGTTATTGATTTGGAGTTTAATAGATAGGGTTTCAGATTTAGAGTCTAATGATGGAAGCACATTAATGGGAGAAATTAGGAGATTAGATTTATAGAGAATGGCTAACCCCCCCACCTTTTTTTATTTTACGGTCATTTCTGAGGATGTTATAACCAGGAGGGCTAATTTCCTGGTCTAGAGTAGATGGTTTTAGCCAGGTTTCTATAAGACATAGAATGTCAAATGAGTGGATATCAAGGAGTGCATGCAGGTGGGAGATTTTATTGTTAATACTTCTAATGTTAAGGTGAGCTATCAGAAGGGAGTTAGATGGATTTGTAATTGTAGAAAGTATAGGTACTGTAAAATTGGTAGTGTTAGTGGGGGAGTCAGTAAAGGGGCCAGGGTTTGGATGAATGTCACCGTCTAAGAGGGGGTGTTGCTGGGGGTATAGTAGAGATTTTAGGAGTTTATAGAGGTTATTAAAAGTCTTTTTGGTAGAGAAGTAAATAATGTGGGTTGCTCTGTGGAATTTTGGTAGTATATAGTTAGAGAAACAGGTTATGTTACTATGGTTAAGGAAAAACTTTAAGGTTAACCTTAACCTTAAAATTAAGGAAATGTATGAATATATGTATTTATGTATTTATTTATTACACTAACCGGTACCTTCACTGTTTTGCACTCTCCCTGCCTTTCTGCTTTGCCAGATAACTGTCAGTTCTCCCTTTCGATTCCATACACATCCTTCATACCAGTGGGATCCCCTTAACTTTCTTTGGCTTGTATTTCAAGTAGACATGTTCACATCACTTTTTTTTGGGGGGGGGTGAGGGGGCATTTTAACCCTACAGCAGAGTTCATTAGGTCTTTCTAAGGAATTGTATATAGAACAGGTCTATATTCTTATTTATATTCTTATTTATAATTTGATGGTTAATAAATTGGTAGATGCACTGGGCATGCAGATCTTTTTATTTAAGTGGCTCAGGAGTCCAGATATGTTAAATAACTTCTTCCAAGCCACTTATTGTTCTAGTGGAAAGTAAAAGGATCCAGTCCCTGGAAGGTCACAGTTCGACACTTTCCTAGACCCTTTTCCATCAAAGCTGTTGCTCCTCCTTGTTTAGAAGTGCAGTTACTGACATCTTTTTGCCATCTGATGCACATATTTTGTTTGAAATGTAGAAGGTATTGTTATTCCATCTGCCACTCATTATTTTACTTTCATTTCTGCAGTGAACCATTCACGTTCCATTGCTTTACCCATATGTGTTATGTGTTAGTTGTTTTGGAATAGGTATTGACTGAATGTCCAGGGAATCTTTGGTGTTTGATTTAGTTTCCTCTCTTTTGATGCCTTAGTGAAAAATGAAAAGAAAAAAAAGTGTCCCATCACATTCTTTGCTTTTGTCTCCACCTCCCATTTTCCATTGCCTTTTACTGAGTGTCAATGTTAACTTGAGTCTAATTTGTTCTTTTATGTACCTATTAAATAATTAGAATCTTTAACAGGACCGATTTCCCTTTTCCCTACTCTAGAACATCGCTTTTCTAACAGCATCCAGAATATCTTTTGTTTTATTGTATGATGTCCTGTGTCTTTTCTTTTCATTGTTTACTTTCTGTTTAATATTTCTTCTAATCTGTGTATTTTTTTACTATAATATGTGCTTGTGCGCATTAATTTCTCACAAAGTGAATTACTTTTGTAAGGACAGTTTTAATTTGTGCATTTGCTTTTCATTTACCAGTGCCTGTCTCTTTGCAGTTGTAGCCTTGGAACACTGTCTCATTTGTGTTGCCTTTCCTGAATTATATATTCACAGCATTGTTTATCTCTGTGACTGCATTATTTGTGAGTTGCACTATTTGCCAATCCTGAAACTGATACCTAAGGAACTGCTTTTCATAGGCTATCAAAATGTATAAAGTAGAGGACATCATAAATAAATGATCAATAGTCTGTATGGCATACAGCATAAATGTAAGAAAACAATTCACCCTAGTTAACAAATACCTTAAGTATATGCAAATACAAACAAACAGCAAAATCAGAAAACATGACCCCTGGCAGCTTGGCTCAGGTGTGGTCTGATAACTGCTTTTCCACCAAGGCAGATGACTGATAAGAGACCACACTGTTTAGTAAAGCATAACAAGACCACATGTGGCTGAGCATTTAAAAAAAAATAATAAAAGAAACCCAATGGGTAGCCGACATCTCTATTCTTCCAAATGACACATGGGTTATACTGTGGGTAAGAAGAAATCTAGCAGAATAAACATCTAGATTACATAATCCAGAAATATTGACACCCATGCCATACAATTTTTTTCTAATTACATAGCTCTTTACTATACAATGTCAACATTTCCCCCATATATCTGACTCCCTAAAATCTGCATAATCTTCATCATCATCATCATCATCATCATCCAATCAGTACCATCCGAAACCAAACTAATAACAAGACCACCGAGTATACAAAAACCTTAATACAAGTATGCAAATACAATACTCTGAGCACAGCGAGTATGGAATTTAAACAGCACATCTGCCTTCCAGGCCATAATTGCTGGAGAAATATCCTGCCTTGAATGTTTCAGTTTCCATTAATGAGCTTGAACAAATACAAAATAAAAGTAACACACATGTTTTCAAACCATATTTGAAGTGTATATAATTAAAGCACAAACTTCAATAGTCCATAGTTAAACAAATACGAAAGCAAACTTCTACCTCCATCTTATTGGCTTTACAGAGCTGATGTAGATTCTTATAGTCTTGCAGAATATGACATAGGTTAGTGTCATAGTGGCAAAACTTGGGAAAGTAGCTAAAAATACTTTGGTATCAGACATTAATCCACAAGAGCATCCAGAGGATGTTGTGCCATAGTCTGTCTAAAAGATTTTAGTCTAAAAATGAGAGCTCCCCATACAGTGAACTGCATGGCACAAAGAGTATCTTAAAATGGTTAACCCAGCTTCTGCACCCAGCAAAACAGGTTAAGCTTGGCTTTATATTTCGCAACACTGATGACAAGATAAAATGCCCCAGACTTGAGCCCCCCCTCATAATCTCCTACAAATATTTCCTTCACATCCTAAGTGTAACAGAATGGTGTGAGAGCCAGTGACAATCAGATAATGGCATCTAGTTGATATCACGAGTCATTTTGCTTGTGTAAGAAGAAATGCCTCTTGGAGATCTGCAGCCCAGATTACTGTACCATCCAGCACCATCCAGCAGAAAGTCTTTAGCTACAGAATAGTGAGGTTAGGCTACTTTGTCTTGGCATCATCACTCCACCTTTTATGATTGATCTATTTATCTAGTTATATTCCTATTATTCATCTGTCAGTCTATCTATATCTAGCTATTTCCATTCATTTAATCAGGATAGTTTGACTTGGCATGAGTACCTTTAAGAGGGGTCCAGGGAGAAAAGCTGCACATTATAAACAGGCAATAACAATGAGAGATATAATACAATTCCATATTTGCAGTGTAATTGTTTGCATTTTACACCTGTGTCATAATCTATGAAAAATTGTTATTGCTACCATAAGTGGAGATTGTGTGTCAGGAACTGAAATGTGCTAGTTACCTAAAAAGTGCAGTGCTTACTTTGAAATAGTCAGTTTTGACAGCATAGCTTATTATATTAGGGTCTATTTGGAAATAACCAGGTGCCTTAGTGTTAGCAACCTGTGCTACAAATAGGAAAGTTGTGACTTTGACATAATCTGGTAATCTGATCCACCTCTCCAAATGTGTCATGAGAATATCATGTTGTGGTCTTGTCATTTTCATACAATTCATTTTTCATCCAAAAGTGTAGGTCTTACTGGCCACACTTCACCATGTCTGAATGCATAGGTTCACTAACTTCAGATTTCCTTTCAGTAAAATCCCCTCATGTTTTCAAAATATACAAACATATGTAATTAGATCCCTTGAGCACCCATGTTCGATGCCTCCTGACTATCAGTTGTTTGTTTTATCACCCAGTCATAAGATAAAGTACTATAGTTCAGATTTAGCACATGTTAAATTACTTTTCTAGACAAGGGGAATTCTCTAACATCATATTCCTTTTTGATACTTTGTAAAGATGGTTCCAAAGCAAGATTTAAAAGACAGGAATTTAGAGAGCATGAGAGAGGAAGAAAGCAGTTCAATTTAAGCATATCAGATGTAAGCTAGAGTAATTAGTTATGCATGATTTTTATGAACAGTTAGTAGTGAGATGAGGAGATCCAGAAAACCTGCATCATTAGCTGAAAAGCTGAACTGATTCACCAAGCTGAAATCTGCTTCAGTTGGCCAAATGCCCTCCTGCATGCAGGGTTTGTGTACAGATATTGAATGTGCTGAGGGAAACAGGCTGTAGTATGTTTTAGATGCCAGTGGAGAGGGTTAAATACTCAACCCTAGAAAACAGGGATGCCTTGAAGAGTCTGCAAGCCATAACCTTACTGGTAACCAGCCCCCCCCCCCCATCCCACACACACACACACACACACACACACACACACACGCTCCTACAATCTTAGCATTTGCAAAGTGAGACATTTAAGCAGCATTTGTTTCTGGTAATATTTGCTGCTGTGTGAAGATGCAGTGCTGAGCAAGAACAGCTGTGGCAGCTTAATTATGTCACTCACATCTCAGCACATAATTCTTCTTCTTCTTTCGGCTTTTCCCAGTTAGGGGTTGCCACAGTGGATCATCTGTCTGCTCATGATTGGCAGTAGAGTTTTACGGTGTCGAGTTGCCACCACGGCACCCAAACTTCCATGAAAGGCACACACATGCATGCACTCATGCCTAGGGCAAATTTAGAGTGTCCAATCCACCTACAACATGTCTTTGGAATGTGGGAGGAAACCGGCGCACCCGGAGGAAACCCACTTGACCACAGGGAGGACATGCAGACTCCGCACAGAGGGCACCCCAGCCAAGCATCGAACTGGAGAACCTCTTGCTGTGAGGCGATAATGCTAATTGCCGCACCACCATGGTGGCCCACATCTCAGCACATAATCATTTATTTATTTGTTTTTTTAAAGTGTGCTGGAGGGAGAGTTTATGGAACAAAACTAATTACCTCATGACAACAATGCCCAGGATGTTAATGTTGTGAGTTTGATACACTGAGTTGAAAGGATGGATGAAAAATTATCAAAACTGTGGATAACAGTGGATATAGGTGTCATAAAGTGGTTAGCATTGCTGCCTCATAGCAAGAGGTAATCCAGTTCAATCCTTGGCTGAGGTGTTTTTTGTGCGGAGTCTGCATGTCCTCCCTGTGGTCGAGTGGGTTTCCTCTGGGTACTCCAGTTTCCTCCCACATCCCAAAGACATGCTGTAGGTGGAATGGACACTCTAAATTGGCCCTAGGAGTGAGTGTGAGCATGTGTGTGTGCCTCCTGTGGAAGATTGGATGCTGGGCTAGCAACTTGACACCGTAAAATCTCCACTGCCAATCATGAGCGGACAGGTGATCCATTGTGGGGACCCCTAACTGAGACAAAGCCAAAAGAAAAAGAAGAAGAAGAAGAAGTGGTAGGCAGTGGCTGTTATCAGACTGGAAAACAATTCCTGGTAATGAGAAGTGCTCCAGTGAATCAGAGTGGAAACTTAACTGGCAGTATAATGGACTGGATAAGCTCTGAAACACTGTGGAATTGCCCAACATTCAGAAGGACACAGGAAACAGAATGATGATAGAACTGTCAGGACTGGTGGTTTAGTGGAAGGAGAGAAGGCCCAGGTAAATTCATGTAAAACTAACTGTGTATATTGATGAAGCAGATACTGATAATAGATTGACAGAATGAATGAACCTAAAGGGTAGGGAATCTGTCAATGCAGAGTTACAGACTACATCAGCTTGTAATTAAGAGGCACTGCTCTAAAACAAAGGAATGGCTTGTTTTGTAGGTGGCAATAAACTTGAGTAGGAATAATAAATGTTTCAGCTTTGAATGTTAGCCCTGTAGACACAACAACTCTTTAGAAATGTGTACTATTATCAGGGGAGTGAACTTGCATTTCTCTGCCATACGTTGTATTGATTTTTAGCTCTTCTAGGATCTCAGTTCTATCTTTTGTAAAATAACCACAAAACATCCAATGTGTCTTTTCACACGTCTTTTCTACAGTTTTGCATCTAACTTCAGCTTCATTTTTCAGCCATGTCAATTTACTTGCCCTATACTGAACTTGTAGCATATTTATATAGATTCAGCAGCTGTGCTTAAAGTCCAGCGAGCGCCTTATGAAAACCCATTTTAACAATGAACTTTGGTGGCTTGCAGTCTTATTCCATTATAGCAGATTTGCCATAGATACAGCTGTTGAACCTTTGACAACCAAACACTATGGCCAATGTTATTTTCTCTGCATATAGTGTGTTTGAACATTAGTCAGTATTGTTGATCTTTGCAGTAGGAGGTCTATCTGACAGCAGTAATACTGCTACAGGTGTTTGTTGCCCACCATCTATTTGAAAAGTATCTGATTCTGGAATATCACAAAATGCCAAAGTAGATGCTTCAGTATCAAAATGTGTTAATACATCAAAACTTTGATGTACAAATGTGACCAGAACAATATACCATGCTCTATTAGTCCTGATTAGTCCTGTTATATCTGACAGCTCTGCAATGAGCTTGAAAATATATTGTTCCATGATAAGGAGTCTCATACAAATTTGGAGTTTGGCATACTGTTCTTTAAAATTCAAGTCCTGTCCCACACGTTAATCATAAGCGAATCGATATGCTAGTTAATTTGATTCAGCTGTAAGCCTTTGTGCACCAATCCATCCAGAAGCTTGATCATACTCCTGCTTAGTAGCTCTACATCTTCAAAGATCATCAATTATGTAGTTTGCTCGATTATGCTTCATTTATTTCAAACATATATGAGGATGATAGTATTCTGAAAAGCAGTCTCAGAAACATTTGTCTACAGAGAGGGTTGATAAATTAAACATGCAAAGTTTTGAAAAACACAGAGAATAATTTAGCATTTGGCATGCTTGTAACAACTTCCTCAAATGTTTGAAGTAGGTACTATTCAGTTTTAGTTCATTTGTTTAAGCCATGAGGATCTGTACATATTCCAGACTTGTCTTGCTTGACTGCCTTCACCACATTATTCAATATTAATTCAGTTCCACATGCTCGATAAGTGCACTCACAGCTTTGCTGTGCTTTAGTTCCTGTTTATTCCTGTATCTAAATGTTATTGGGATTCTTCTTAACCCGTGTATAACTGGTGCTGCCTCAGGTTAAATCTTTATGTAGTAGTCCCATTGAAGGTAGCCTATGCTATTAAATAAAATCAGGATACCTTTGTAAGATATAAACACCTTCCTGGGTGTTCTTTTTATTTACCCTGCACTTCTGTTATTATACTTACTAACTGTATTAGTGTCCTTCCTGGGAGAATATAATCCTGCTGTTGTCCTTGAAACAGTCATTCTGTCTGAGACAGCCCTTTCACAGATGACCTCAGGGACATTCATACTGATATTTCAGCTGGTCTTCACAGTCTCGTTTCAAGCAACATTAGTACTATTAACCTTTCAATCAGAAATGTTCATGTTGTTGCCACCATAAATCTGTGAATTATTCTGCAAACACAGAGTATGAATCATCTTATTCAAACCAAGTGCATATGGAGCATCATAACCCAAAATATTTGTTTACTTTAACTGCTTTTCCAGGGGTACTGTCAAGAACATTAATTCAAATTTTCCACATTTGTGCTTATAATCAAGTAAAATTTGACCCAGTGGCTTTAGGCTATGCCCTGAATATTTCAGAATAGTATACAAAGATTTATAATCAGTATGCATCAAATTTGGATTTATAAAAGTAGTTGGCAGTATATTACACTCAGAACAAGTATCAAAGCTAAATGTCATATCTGTGAATGAAATCAACTGGACTAAAATTGTCCTTCACACTGCCTGTAGTTTTACTGCATTTATTCATTAGTGCCTACAAACAGTTCTTATTTTGTCCTGTTTTGTGTCCGCAATACATGACTCTTGTTGCAGTAATTAAGTTCAAATTTTACAGTTTTACTAAATGGTTCTGATATTCACATAGCCTACACATATGATCACTGTGGCTGAAATATGTTTGCTTGGGTCTACCTAAGAATGTCTAAACCCGAGATGATTGAAGACCACATCATCGAGATGAAATAAACACAAACCCAGTTCATCGACAGAACCGATTAATGAAGATCTTCTCAGGGTAAGTAACCTGTTGGCCATGAAGGTGAACTTTGCTCGTGCGATCTTGGAGTTGGCATATTTAGTTAGGGGGGTGTGGGGGCACAGTCCCTCACATTGGGAGGTATGGATGGGTGTAGCCCCCCCACCTGGGTGGGTTTAGAATGCTGCAGTTTAGGTTTTGTGTGTTGTTGACTGAGTGATTACTTACTCTGGGAAGATTATCATTGATCCAGACTGTTGATAAACTAGGTTTTCATTTATTTTGTCTCGATGATGTGGTCTTCAATCATCTCGGGTTTCAATGTTCTGTAGTACACCTGTTTTCTCATACATTTAGCTGCATCATTTGCAATGGATGTTATCTCACTTCTTGTGTGTTTTAAAAACATTAAATAAAACCAGCCAGCACTGGAAGGAAGGCTTGACAAAGTTCAGGAATTATATTATATTATATTATATTATATCAGGCATTCTCTAAAGTATTCAATTGTATTTATTACTGCTTGGTAGTAACTTGATTAAAGTGTAGCTATCATTCTAAGTCTTTTGGATTAAGCACTTGGGCTTCAGACCAGTTGTTTTACATTAGGAAGGTTTGTGGCATGCACTGTGGTGGCAGGACAGGTAGCTTTCATCCTTCTAAGTTGGGAACTGCTGATTGAGAGCCCAGTGTCTGTTATTCTTAAAGTGTATTAGTTCTGGTTTAAGCACTTGGGCTTCAGGCCAGTTATTTTACATTAAGAAGGTTTGTGGTCTGCACTCTTGTGGGAGAAGAGGCTGGACTCTGCCCTTCTGAGCTGGGAATTTCTGGTTAAAGGTTTATAGTGCCTGAATATTTGAACTGTATCTTACTGAAATTGGTACACCTTGTTTGCTGTAGCATAGACTAGATCCAGGCCTTCTGAATCTAGCTTTGTTTATATGCTTGTTGTTTGTTTGCTTGTTATTTCCCAGGAACGCTAATTCCACCTAATATGCGGCTTCTCAGTGCTTCTGTGGATCACTAGTGATATCTGCATTGCTTACTGTACTTATTTCCTTGTTTCACTTGAAAGAAAGTTACTGTTTGTCGTTTTTGCATTTAAGTTACCTGTAACACATTGCACTTAAGTTACCTGACACTTGCTCACTAAAGCAATTATATAAGTCAGCACTAAAAATTAAAAGCACTACACCCTCACTCCCCACTGGCCCTGGTTTTCAATTATTAAGGAATTCCCAATATTATTCTAGCATGTTCAAAGGTCAGTTGTCAATCTTCTCTCCGGTCCAGCTGGTGAATCTGGGAATCTTGAGGCAATGTTACATCTGCCTCATGTACACAGACAACCCTCTCCTCCTCCCAACAAATTCCAACACATGTGAGAGATGCAACCATATAGCCAAACTGGAGGCTAAGCTCTCTCAACTCAGTACCGGCATAACCAGTCAGGAGGAGAAGGAAACCACACTCACTACAATTCCAGTCTCACATAGACCTACCACGACAGCAAACCAAACATATAATCACACAAAAACATACTCGGGGGCTCTAAATAAAGATCTGCCGAAGCAGCAGAGACCTCCAAAGCAGACACCCAAGCAGCCGCTACCCCAAAACAAAACACGTGCAACACATATCTCACAAAGCCAGTGTGCCAAACAGTCACAGCCCTTAAGACTAAACAACACTCCTGATACACTTGTAATAGGTGACTCTATCGTCAGGCACACTGACGTCCCGCTCACGAGGCTGAACAAGGAGAGGGTCATGGTGAGCAGCCTGTCGGGCGCTAGGATCCGCCACATAACACAAGCAGAGTTTGTTATATTCTTTCTTGGTTTGTTTACATAACACAAGCACTCAGGTCACTCCAAGGCAAGTACAAATATGACTCGGTCATTGTCCATGCTGGTGTGAATGACCTGAGACGTACCTCCCTGGACTACATGAAAAGAGACATAAAGGAGCTCTCTGAGCATGTAGCCCAGGCCAGTATGACCCTGACCTTGAGTAGCATCTTACCCTCACCAAGAATGATGCCACAATATGAAGACAAGATGATCAATTTCAACAATTGGCTTAAGTACTGGTGTCATTCAAAGGGGATCCAATGCCTGTCAGCTTGGGATGATATGCTCGACAAGCCACGATGCTTCACTAGGGATGGCTTGCACCTGTCACCCCTGGGCTTTCGGATATTGGCAAAGGCTCTTGCTACCCCATAGTGCCTTTTTTAGGCAAGGCTCAAAAGACAAACCCACCTCCATAGGTATCACAAGGGATAAGAAACTAAGAGTAATGCTACTCAACGCCAGAAGTCTAAACCTCAAGATGCACGCACTCGAAACTCTCCTTAGCATGGAGAACATCGATATCTGTGCAGTAACAGAAACCTGGTTCAGGGCTCCCGAGAGCACCCCAGCACTACCAGGTTATACCTCATACCATGCTTTTCGCCCCAAAACTTGGACTGAACCACAAAAGGAGGGAGTATCGATATTCATCAAAGATACCCACACCTCCAGGTTGGTTGCAAAGCACGAAGCATCAGAGACTATCCATGTGCAACTAACAGTGGGTAAAACTGCCTTCCAGTTTATAGCCTGCTACAGACCACCCTCCCAAACCCAGGAACCCCACTCAGCCTTCCTGAGAACACTGGAAAATATGAAGGTCTCTCCAAACACCATTATATTGGGCGACTTCACCTACCCAAACATAGACTGGGAGCATTACTCTAGCTCCAACACCCTAGCCCAAAGGTTCCTAGAATTTATAAACTCAAATGCTATGGAACAACTTGTTACCACTCCCACAAGAGGGGAAAACATACTGGACCTGATCATCACCAACATGGGGACTCTATACTCCAGACCAGAAGTGTATCCCTCACTGGTAAGACCAGACCATAAACTAATCTCACTGAATATTCACATCCCGACCCCACCCCCTGCCCAGAAAACCACAGTGAAAAACTTCTCTAAAGCAAATTTCACACTCCTCAAAACTGAGGTGGAATCCTTCAAAGCCCCCAGGCCTGTGGAAAATACGGCCCAGACCGCAGAATCCTTTATAAACGCATTCAATGAACACCTTCAGGAATGCATGGATCATGCGATCCCAAATAAAACCAAGACCCAATCCTCCAAAGGCAGACGTCCTGTCTGGTGGACCCCAGCCATAAATAAACTGTACAATAGAAGGAGGAAGCTACTAAATGATAGAGCAAAATCCCAAAAAGGGAAGGCATCACTGATCAGTATTAGCAAAAAACTACGGGCACACATAAAATTGTCTAAGGCCAGCTTCGAGAAAAATTGCACAGGACACTAAGGATAATCACAAGGCTTTCTTTAGTTATGTTAGGAACCTGGGGGGTAATTCCCAGATATGTTCAGAATTAGTCCAAAATGACAAAAAATACACCGAACCCACAGACATTGCCAACATCCTAGCTGACAGGTTCAGCGCAAACTTCTCCCCTCCCCACCAAAAGGGCAAATATCTATCCCAGCAGAGTGCTGCCCCCCCCCTGACATCTCAGATGCTCAGGTAAGAGCCGCCCTATCCAAAGCAAAAAAGACAGCATCAATGGGACCAGATGGTGTCCCGGGCTGCGTCCTACATGAACTCCAAGAAGAGCTAAACCCAAACATAAAACTACTGTTCAATCTCAGCCTTACTACAGGATATGTGCCCAAAGAGTGGCGTACAGCAACAGTGGTCCCTCTCCATAAAGGTGGTGCCTCAACGGATCCTGGAAACTATCGCCCATAAGCCTGACTAGCTTGGTCTGCAAAGCTATGGAAAGGATCATCATGGACCTCATAAATAAAGATATTGGGGACCTACAAACACTCGATCCTACCCAGTTTGGCTTTGTTAAGGGCAGATCCTGCCTCTTAAACCTGGTTGATTTCTTTGAAACAGTCACCAAGGCCATTGACGAGGGGAAGGTGGTCCACACAGCCTACCTGGACCTCGCAAAAGCCTTCGATACAATACCCCACTCGGGCATTATAGATAAGCTCACCAGCTTAAATATAAACCCCTATGTCACTAGATGGATTGCAAACTGGCTCAAGGACAGAACCCACATGGTTAGAATTAGACTCCAAACCAGTTACAAGTGGTGTCCCACAAGGCTCAGTCCTGGGACCTCTCTTGTTCGGTATATATTTCTCGGAGGTACAGGCCAACACGGAAGGACTATGGCTGACCAAGTTTGCAGATGACTGCAAACTGGGTGCCATAGTCGACTCTCCAGCCGACACAAGCATCCTCCAAAAGGGCCTCATAGAAACAGACAACTGGTGCCAGAGCCATGGCCTCAAGCTAAATGCCAAAAAGTGTATAGTCATCCCCTTTGGCAAAAACAAAGTGCCCACAAATTACCACATAGGTGGTAATCCATTAAGTACAGAAGAAGTAATTAGGGACCTGGGGATCCAAGTTGATAGCAATCTCTCATTTGACAACCACGTGGCCAAAGTGGTTAGAAAAACATTTTATATAGCCCACCTAATCATGAAGGGATTCACATCTAGATCAGGGAGGTCATCGTGCCTCTTTACTCATCCCTCATCAGGCCCATAATTGAGTACAATGCCCCTTTTGGGATGTACCTTACCAGACACCTGCAGCAACTGGAAAGACCCCAAAAGTACCTCACCAAGAGGATCAAAGGGCTCAAACAGATGCCATATGCTGCCCGGTTAAAGAAACTCCAGCTCTACTCATTGGCATACCGCCTGTTCAGAGGCGATCTGTGCCTGACGTATAAAGCCATGTCCAACCCGGAATTAATGGACATGCTGCACCTCAGAAAATCCAAATCCCATCGAGCTACACGCTCGAGAGACTTGAACCTCAGCACTGAAATAAATAGGACATGCTGGAGGGACCGATTCATAACCCAGAGGCTCCCTTCACTCTGGAATAAAATCCCAGTCCAGGTTAGGCAGAGTCCCTCATTGACTCTCTTCAAGAGGAATCTTGATGAGTGGATGGGAGATCGTAGGTTTACCCTGGGTATCACTTCTGTGTCACTGTTAGACAGAGGCACAGTATACTAACCTCGAAAAAGGGCATAGCAAAATAAATTTAAAATGGGTGGCGAAAGCCAAACACATTCTGGCTAGGCTTATAAATGCCCTAGGGCAGATAGCCTAGTATGAACCTATTATATTATATTATATTATATTATATTATATTATATTATATTATATTATATTATATGTACATGTCATCAAAAAGAAATCCATACTAACTGGAGAGCTATTTATCATTTTGGGAACACTACAGACATTAGATACTGCCCTTGAATTTATTTACGAGAGAGGGACAACATCAAATATGCATTTGGAATTTGAAACTGAGTACAACATAAAAATTAGCACAGAGCTGGGTAGGACCAAGAAATGTGCTCACTGCAAGATATGTAGTTTTTGGTTTGAAAGTATGTAGTTTTATTAATGTCAACGGGTGTAGTGAAATAGTGAAGCATCACAGGTTAATATTTCGACATGTCAGGGCGAATTGTGAAACTAGAGCAGGTGTACATTTAGCAAATTGCCTATCTTGTGATCAGTTCTGCATTGGCAAAGTGGAATGCAACATAAAGGAAGACTATATTAACATGTTTACAACATCAGAAAGAAGTCAATAAATAATGCATTAAATAAACATGCTGGTTGTGGAAGATGTTTTCCAAATTTGCATTTATGGTGCTAGAAAAAATTATCACGACTTCAGGCAGGGGAAGTTGGGAAATGTTTTTGGAACTTTACTGGCAGCTCAGACTTAATGCCAACCACTCCCCAGTTCTAAACAAATGTATTAGCATTGCTAGCTTTCTTAAAATGAAGTCAGCAATAATATAAATTATTGTTTTAGTGTTGCAATAGTTGCTTCTGTTTTTTAAAAAAAAACATTTACAAAAATCCTAATCATTGTACATAACTCTGTCTTTATAGATGTCATATGACTTTTTACTCCATGATGTTTTTATCACATGACTTTTGTTATTTCTGAAAAATTATTGCTTTTAAGACAAGCACCCAAACAAAGCCTCAATAAAGTGAGTTCTCTGATGAGGGCACAGCATGTTTTTTTCTTTGGATTTTTTTCTTTGGATTGGATTTTTATTTTATTTTTGCTACACTGTGGAGCTACTTATGTTTTTTTTTTTTGGAGGGGGGCAGGCACGGTATTGGGTTACCTTGTTAGAGAAGGGATAAATACTTGGGGGTTAGGGATTTTCCTATAGTCTGACACAAAAAATAAGAACTGAGTGAAACTGAAGAGAAGAATAAGACATATGATAAATAGATTATAGGAATAGGTCGGGACACTAAAGAAAATATCAGAAGTGGTTAGTGTCTTTCTTAATGCCACTGGTTTTATATTTGATGACATATATTATGATTATCCCATGAGACAAATAAGTACAGAAGTTATGAAATAAGTTTGTATGGGAGGAGAGATGAGGATGATTTGCTAAAGGAACACTAAGAATGAGCAGAGGATGAAAAGGGAGGAAGGAGTGTGGTGTATGCCAGACTTCGAAGGTGTCTAGTTGCTGTACATACTAATGACAGAGTAAGAGATTAAGATGAAATGAATACCATGAAGTATATAATTGTATCCTTCAGTAAGCTTGACACTTCTTGCAACTATCACACTGACAACACACCCCAGAAAAGTAATCCCATAATTATGGATCTGGGAAATTATGTTGACAATGAACTGTCCATTGATGATGATATATCTACACACACAACACAGACATAAATGCATACACACATACACACACATGTACACAGGAAGGAAAGTAAATACAAAGACTGAGAGAAAAATATATTTACTGAGTGAGAGAGATAGATAGAGTGAGAGAGAGAGAGTGTGTGTGTGTGTGTGAGTGTGTGTGTGTGTGTGTGTGTGTGTGTGTGTGTGTGTGTGTGTGTGTGTGTTTGTGTGAGACATATAGCACTAGAAGCAAGGCATCTTAATCATTGGATGGGAAATTGGAATCTCACCCCCTGGTCTGGCCCCCATGTCTCTGATGGACAGAGGTCAACAGTAAGTAAAGTAATCCTGAACTAACACCACCCCCCCTAAACCCATAACCCTTAGCTACCTCTTTAATAACATACCCCATGATATAAACATCCAAGAACCTCTTGGACAGAACAAGGTTTGACTGTATGGCTTGGCTTGTAAAGACTCTGGGGTTGTTAGCCTAGTATGAACTTATGAACCTAAAAGAAACTTCATTCTTCACATGCTGTTTGTGATAACATCAGTTATGCATCTCCAGTTAGACAAAGTATGCTCACCAGAAATCATCTAGATCAATCACTGAGATTTGAAATCACCAGATAAATATCAAGACTGTAAAAACTGAATACTTTGGAAGTGACTTATTCATGTATTTTTAGAGTATGTTGTAGTAGTATCACATTAAGTAGGATCCTTGCTAATTATGTACATAAACCCATGATTACTTTTATTTATGGAGGTTTTATAATTCATGAAAATCAGAATAGTGTTGCTGGTTCTTTTCCTCTACGTGTGAGAAAAGCTGCTGATATGAAGAGCACATTCAATATGCTATGATGTTCATATGAAATATGTGATGTTCATTCTGACTTGTCCAAACCTTCATGTCATCTAAGGGTAGTATCACTGACATTTTCATCTTGTTTAGCAGAGAAAGAGATGGGGGGAGGGGGTCATGATGTCATCTAAGGGTAGTATCACTGACATTTTCATCTTGTTTAGCAGAGAAAGAGATGGGGGGGGGGGGGGGAGTCATGTAGGACATTCTACATACTTCTGTGTATGACATCTGTTTTTGTCACCATGTCCTTCCCAAACCCTAAGTGTAGTAAATTGAGTTATTTCAACACTTCTATAATTCTGTATAAATAAATGCCTCACATCTGGGTTTATCTGAAAATACGTTTCTGCATCTACAATGAACTAATGTACATTTTGCCCAAATTACTTTACTTGTAGCGCAACAAGTAGTTACTGCAGTGGAAAGCAGCATACCATGAAATTTAGATGCAGTTCTTCACAAATACAATGAGAGCATACATTTTGGCTTCTTTTCTCATCTGTTTCAATTGGTAGTGACTGTCTTTTTCTTGAAAAGGTTTCTACACAGAGGATGCCTGTCCTCTAGCTATGTTTTTCAGTGTTGTGAATACGTTTACATTCCTGATCCTTTCAGCAAAGACAGGTAGGCCCTTTTGTTCATTATTGCATGTCTCATCATGCTGGCTGTAGCATTGATCTCTGGCACTATGGCAAATGAGGTATGACAGCATGAATAAAAATGTTTCTCACATCTTGAGCATCTAATTGACTGGAAACAAAAAAGCAGCACATTATTAAAAACAGATTAGGTGTTCTCCATGCTCCTGGAACTGTAGCAATAATAGAGATAAAATTGCCTGAAAATACAGTGAGCAACCATTGGCCTGATTATTTTAATAAAACACACTCAAAAAAGTTATAGTGGCATATTAAAGAGCACACTTTCCTAATCAATTTGTATGTCCCTTTCTTGTTTAAGCTACATAATCTCCTATTGTCTTTAGTGTGAAATATTTGTCATTTGGGATTGTTTGAGATCATGCAATGGACTTAAAATCTAAAGTGCAGTTTGTTGAGATTCATTTGAATGATAAAATAGTATTTACCCCAAAACACATATGCTGCATAGACAGCCAACATGCATAAAAGTTAGAAAAATGCCAGTCTGCAAATTAGTGTGACAAATCCTATATTTAGTTGTAGACCTGACAGTAATCATGTCTGCAGACAGCAATAGTGTACCTTCTTCAGGAAGCAGTAGAATAAACGATGCATTGTGTGCTCATGTACCACTACTATTCTCTTTGTTTATATGGAAGCACTTGCAACTGCTACAACATGCACGTTATACTTCAGGCAGATGTGTTGCATCACAGAGCATTATTTGTCTAAAAAAATTCTACTGCCTCTATATGCAGATGTGTCTGATGTGAGCAAAGCTGTGAAACCAAAGTTATGATACATGTATTTCTAACCAAAAGGGAATGTTTCTGAAACAAGTGCGTACCAGGGTTTTTGTCTTTAAGCAACTGAGTATTTATTTCTGAATATCTTTCAGAAATGTTATATGACTTGAACAGGTAAAATGAGGTCTAGATGTATCAAATGGAATGCCTTTAGCATAAATATGTCTACAGCTTCTTTTAAATATATATTAGGTGACCCCTAGAATGAATAATTTATGCTGTTGTAGGGGTTATCAGTTGAAGGTAATACAATGTTCCTTTGTGGTGTAGGATGACAGCATTTATGTACATCTTTTTTCAGTGGGATACAGGTATATGTATGTATATGTATAATGCAGTATAATGACAATGGGGGTACAGACATTGAACCTTTGGCTAGCTACACTCTTGTTCTATATTCAAACTTGCAGCTTTACTATTTGCATTTCTGTGGTCTCTGTCTGAGTAATTCAGTTGGAACTGTGGTGTAGAAGTCACCCGTGTGGCTGTTGTAGAAGGGTGACTGTGAATATTAGGCTAGCTGAATGGTGTGTAGCATTGTGTCTGTGTATATAGTTAAATGCACATGCATGTTCTATATGTATACAGTGTGGTTAGGGGACACAGAATGGCAAAACTCCCACAGTTACCATACATCTGCAGAATGTTATCACATACACTTCTTGGGTCTCACCTTGCTTCCTATAAAACAGACTAAATAGAACTTCAGGAAGGACTATCACAGCATGACATCTACTTTCTGAATGGGTGTCACTGCTGAAGCACATCTAAAGAAGCATTGAAGCAGCAGAAGCCTTCCCACTATACCAAGAGTGCTGATTTAGCAGTAAAAGCAGGCTGCTGGAATGTTGTAAATGGCTTGAGATGTAAACATTGGAACCATGGGTAACAATACAAGGAAGAATGTGGGCTGTGTAGACAGAGCATTTCAGATGTAATAATATTAAGCACGGAATGGAGTTTATGTTCTACAGCATTTAACAAGTTGTTTAGCTCTTTGAATGTTGTATCTACATTTTGTATGTTGTTACTTTTTACAACCTTTATATAAGAGTTGCTGGGGTAGGACTGTGAAGATGGAGTCTTTTGAATCTCCTTGTAGATGAAGCATGCTATATTAATAGATATTTATAAGCATACTGAGAGAGTGTTGAACTTTTAAGTTTATGGCTATAGACTTGCCATTACATGTACAGGATGCTGAAACTGGTGTTCAGGCATTACTTATGGAACTAAGGATAGGAGGCCCCAGGTTAATCAGCCTAAGGATTAGAAGTGATGAAACATAAGAGGTCATCTACCGGTATATCAGGAATGATGAAAAGTCCTTATGTGTCTAATGTCAAAACATAAAGAATGGTGGTTTTTTTAATTAGCCACATTAACACACTAGAAAATAAATCAAACCACTCTAGAATACTAATTTCCCCCATCCCACTCCTAAACTTACCTCATATCCTATCCAATGAACAGGCTATCTGAGTCCCACTCCCTCCTTTATCACTATTCTGATTCCTAACTATCATTGCCCCAATTCATTCTCTCCTTCTGCCCCCTTTTCCCTACTTATCTCTCCATTCTTCATCTCATAGTACTCTCCCAAGAATGTACCTCAAAACCAAAACATCTGCCCAGGCAGACAGTATTTGTTATAATTGCTTTATTTATATTTTCTGTTCTTTAAAATTAGGATCCTAATCACTTTTCCATCTTCTCATAATATTTTTCTTTCATTACTTGGAGAGCTACAATCATTTAATTGCAGCTCTAGTTACAGTCATTGCGACCAAAATATTGAAAAATGAACCTACTCTTTAACGAAATTCCATGAATATGTTCTCTTGTGCTTTATTATATATGTGTATCATGTGTTTGCACTTGCCTACTATACTGAATTTTATTTCCAAAACACTCCCATCATGCATACAGGTATCTCTTTAATCGCTTTGACATTAAAATGCTGTATACTGGCTTTCTGACTTCTTATCTTTAATGTTGTAAAGGCCATTCAGACAAATGGCTCCCACATGCCAGTATAATCTGACAATGAAATCAAATTAAAAGCGGGTACATAATAATAAAAATCTGAATGTTTTCGATATTCCTGAAATAATTGAATAGCCAGTAAACCTACAGTACAGCAGAATTAATTCTGCAATTAATTTATTAATTTTGGAATCCCTTAGCTAAAAATATATAAATGGCCAACAAATCTGTATAATACATCAAGTAAAATACTTTTGAATTATCTACAAGAAGCCATAAAAATGCAATGTGTTTAGCATATAGATAATGTTAAAACCCTTTATTTGCACTATTATATATATCTATGAATTATACGTATATTTTAGATAGTGGCCTTACAGCTTTAATCCTGCTCCACAGCATGTTTATTAGATATTCATCTGTTTCAGAAATATTCAGAATATTCAGGTATTTTTGGTTTTATAATATCTTTTTAAGTTTGATTTTGTGGTTATATTGTTTCGACATATCAGTGATATTCGGCTCATTCTTTTTTAAGATGAAGAAAAGAAAGGAATTTATAACTGTTAATGCTACCCCCACCCAATATTTTAGGGTTTTCTTACACATTTAGTTACTGCTGTGTTGGGAGCATACTTTAATTGTCAATCTACACTTTCAATGTAATTTGAAAAATAGATTGTTTACATTTTTTCCTGCAAAAATTTTGTAATAGCAGTCAAAATATATTGAATATCGAAAGGCTGTTTGTACTGACTTACTGCAGTTTATAAATGTGTCTTTTTCTCAAATAAATTATTTAGAAACTTTTTTTTCCCTTTTTGAAAGAAAGCATTTTTTTTGTGCTAAAGTTTAGTTCAGAAAATTCTTTTTGTGCTAACTTTCATTTATCCTGGTAAAGCCACTATGGCTAATATAGTGTATTTGTCATATGTGCTACAGTTTTACATATTCTGAGGTTTGATGAGAAAAAGCCCACTTTTTATTTTTGAAGTACTGGGTTGCTGAAAACCAATTATTGATTTTCAAGCAAAACACAGCCTTCTCTATTAATTGTGGGTGTGATGTTGTTAAATGGTATATTGGATAAACCAAAAGGAACGTTAAAACTCGAATATTGTAGCACCTAGCAGATATTAAGAAAGGAAAGATGGACAGTCCAGTCACCCATCACTTTCCCAGTATAGATTCTATTGAGAAGGATTCTTTGTTTTTTAGTGTCTTAGCACAACCTGTAGGAAGGGATTTATTAGGAAATTAAATTGGAAACTATATTTACGTTCAGTTATGACACTGTTTCCTCCAGGGGTGTTAACCAAGAGGTTGTGTTGAATTTTTAGATCTTGTAGGAATTTTTTGTGGGTTGTTGGTGGGATTTTGCATTTTTTGCATATATTTTGTATATCTGGACTATTGCAATGTTTCTGTAATATTTGTGGGAATTTTGATGTTCAAATAAGCAATTGTAAGTAATTAATTAATTGAAATGTGACTATTTAAAGAGCTGGTGGCTTGTAAAATGTATCCCTTGAAGGCGAAAGGCCAAGGTACAAGGAGAATAAACAGTTTCTACTTTTGGCTTCGCTTTTTATATATATATATATATATATATATATATATATATATATATATATATTTAGTAGTTTTTGTGTTTATATTTTTAATATTAATTTAACTGCCTGACTATTTTAATAACAGTCTTTGCTCAAAAAGATTAAAAACATTATTCAAGTGTTAATTATTATTGTGTTATTGTAAACCTGTTTCTACATTACCATCTAAAATTCCTTTAAAAATTAGGGTTGCAAAACTGTTAATATATTTTTATTTATCGATTTCTTTCTTTGTTTATTTGAATTTGTTTACTTGGATAGATAGAACACTAATCAGTTCTGACTCATTTCAGTCTCAGCAGAGAATATGATAGGAACTCAGCAATGCAAAAAAACAACAAAAAAGTTGTTTATTCAAACAAAGCTTTCAGGTAGAAAATCCTTCATCAGTGTATAAAAACAGCATCTAACATCCTCACTTTATATAACACACACCATAAATTAATCAGCTACATATGCAGAACATTTAAAGAACCATGAACATTTATATAAAATTTCAGCATTTGATTACCATGTTTGTTTGTTTGTCTTTCGGCTTTTTCCCGGTAAGGAGTCGCCACAGCGGAACTCCGGTCCGCCAATGATTGGCAGTAGATTTTTTTACGAAACGCCGAGGTGCCAGCTCGACGCCCAACCTTCAACGAAGGCATGCCCATTTACGCATGCATGTCTTTCAAACGCTATCCAACCGTAGGGAGGACATGCAGACTCCACAAAGAAGGCACTCCCAAGCTAAGCCGAGAATTGAACGGTAGAACCTCTTGCTGTGAGGTAACAATGCTACCACCGTACCACCACGGCAGACCTCTTGTTACAAAAGACATGAATAAAAAAATATGTCCATAAATATGTTTCCTAGGAACATATATATATATATATATATATATATATATATATATATATATATATATATACATACATACGCACATATATGCATATGTATATACATATGTATATAACAAAGGGGAAGGGGGAAAGGAGGGAGGGAAAAAAAACAGCCATGAAATAAATAGTAATATGAATGTTCATTCTTCAAAATCACTTGATACACTAGATGACGTATCAGCGCCTTTAAACTGTTCTGCACAAGCATCTTCTGAGGCTAACATGTCAGACGCACAGCTTATTCAGGCAGCAATTGAACTTTTGAATGAAAATGAGGCTGCTACTTCTTCCGTAGCAGAAGAAGCAGAGTAAAAGTAAGGAATTATGCCAAGACTTTAGACTCTAAAACTTTTTAGTCTGTTAGTAAAGACGTTATTAATAGGCGTATTAACATCATTAATGCTGCTGTGTTTGACTTGCAGGCTATGAATGATATTCCTGTTGAATTATTAAGTTACTTTAATGTTCCATTTCGTAAGATCCCCATATTATACGGACTACCCAAAATACATAAATCTATTGAACCCCCCCCCCCATGAGACCAATAGTCTCAGGTAGGGGGTGGATTACGGAACCTATCTCCATGTATTTACAAAAAACTTTGTCAGGGCTTTTACTGAAGGTAAACAGTTTTGTTAACGACACTAATGACTTTTTAAATCATCTATATGAGTGGTTTTCATGTAGGAACCAAGATGAAAGTTTTTTAATCATTACCTTAGATATATAATCGTTGTTCACCTCAATTCCAAATACTTATGGCATAAATGCCATTAGAGAGTTTATGCATAGTAATGGCAATTATACTAACAGATATATAGAGACTATTTGTGAGTTATTGGATTTAATCCTTAGTCATAATTTCTTTGTCTTTGACAACAAATTTTAACATCAAGTACGTGGAGTGGTAATGGGTACACCCACTGCAAATACATAAGCCAATTTAGTGCTTGATGAATGGGAGAATGAGGTTATTCATAATGGGCCTGTAAAATTGTATTCAAAAATTAAGTGTTTCAAAAGATTTGTGGATGATCCTTTTTTTATTTGGCATGGAAATAATGTTGAACTGAATGAATTTATTCAGATAAGCAGACTAAATTCTGATACAAATAAATGTTGCTTGCAGATGAATGAAACTAAGCAGGAGTTCCTTGATAGAGGATATAATAGTGACAAACTTGATCAAGAAATCGATCATGTACTAAGTTTGAGATCTACCTCTGCTAGACCCAGTTTTGGGGTTAAACAGCTTACTAACACTCAGGCACAACCAACTGCTAATGAGGTTATTAGGTATATTATGATGTATAGTAGAGCCTCTTCAACTATCAAAGGCATTATTATAACCAATTGGAGTATATTAACATCTTTACCTGAGCTATAGAAATTTATGGGTAATTACCCCAGGTTTTCATATGGTAATTGCCAAAGTCTTAAACAAAAACTGTGCTATAATTGTATACATAAGCCAATTTAGTGCTTGATGAATGGGAGAATGAGGTTATTCATAATGGGCCTGTAAAATTGTATATTGTATATTTGTATGTTTCTCGGAGGTACAGGCCAACACGGAAGGGCTGTGGCTGACCAAGTTCGCAGATGACTGCAAACTGGGTGCCATAATCGACTCTCCAGCTGACACAAGCATCCTCCAAAAGGGCCTCATAGAAACAGACAACTGGTGCCAGTGCCATGGCCTCAAGCTAAATGCCAAAAAGTGTATAGTCATCCCCTTTGGCAAAAACAAAGTGCCCACAAATTACCACATAGGTGGAAATCCATTAAGTACAGAAGAAGTAATTAGGGACCTGGGGACCCAAGTTGATAGCAATCTCTCATTTGACAACCACGTGGCCAAAGTGGTTAGAAAAACATTTTATATAGCCCACCTAATCATGAAGGGATTCACATCTAGATCAGGGGAGGTCATTGTGCCTCTTTACTCATCCCTCATCAGGCCCATAATTGAGTACAATGCCCTTTTGGGATGTACCTTACCAGACACCTGCAGCAACTGGAAAGACCCCAAAAGTACCTCACCAAGAGGATCAAAGGGCTCAAACAGATGCCATATGCTGCCCGGTTAAAGAAACTCCAGCTCTACTCAGTGGCATACCGCCTGTTCAGAGGCGATCTGTGCCTGACGTATAGAGCCATGTCCAACCCGGAATTAATGGACATGCTGCACCTCAGAAAATCCAAATCCCATCGAGCTACGCTCGAGAGACTTGAACCTCAGCACTGAAATAAATAGGACATGCTGGAGGGACAGATTCATAACCCAGAGGCTCCCTTCACTCTGGAATAAAATCCCAGTCCAGGTTAGGCAGAGTCCCTCATTGACTCTCTTCAAGAGGAATCTTGATGAGTGGATGGGAGATCATAGGTTTACCCCGGGTATCACTTCTGTGTCACTGTTAGATAGAGGCATAGTATACTAACCTCGAAAAAGGGCATAGCAAAATAAATTTAAAATGGGTGGCGAAAGCCAAACACATTCTGGCTAGGCTTATAAATACCCTAGGGCAGATAGCCTAGTATGAACCTATGAACCTATGAACCTATGAACCTATGAACCTATAAAGATTTTTATAAAAATATTCCAAGATGTAAATACAGTTTTTCAGGTACTATTCCATGCCGTAACTGTTCATGTTGTGAGGTTATAAATAAAAGCATGCTATTTATTCATCCACTGACTGGCAAAACATTTAAGGTTTCTTGTCCTGCCACTTGTAATTGCACACATATAGTTTATCTTGCCACATGTACCGAATGCTCTTCTTTTTATATTGGCAAATCAATGAGGAAGTTAAAAGACAGGATTATTGAGCATAGGTCTGATATTAAAAGAAATATAAGTACCAACTCTCTAGCTAAGCATGTTATTGAACATGGTGTGGAACATACTTTTAGGTTTAGAGTTATTGATCAGATATTTGCTAGCATCCGGGGGGGGTGGTGATTTAAGTAACAGTTTGGAAAATAGATAACTAGAATGGATACTTAGAATGAATGCTTATTTTTCCCCCTGGTTTGAATCAGGTAACAACAATTAAGCCTGTATTGAAACACAAGCAAATGTGCCTATACTAGTTTTTATTAGAGCATATTTCCCCCTTTTTCCCTCCCTTCCTCCCTTCTTCCCCCTCCCCCTTTGTTATATACATACGTATATACATATGCATGCATGTGCGTATATATATGTTCCTAGGCAACATATTTATGAACGTGTGTTTTTCTATTCATGTCTTTTATAACAATATGGTAATCAAATGCTGAAATTTTACATAAATGTTCATGGTTCTTTAAATGTTCTGCATATGTAATTGATTAATTTATGGTGTGTGTTATATAAAGTGAGGATGTTAGATGTTGTTTTTATACACTGATGAAGGATTTTCTACCTGAAAGCTTTGTTTGAATAAACAGCTTTTTTTGTTATTTTTGCATTGCTGAGTTCCTATCATATTCTCTGCTGGTGACTGTTAAGTTTATGAACTGAGATTTTTCTTCACTGCTTTGGTTTATTTGTTGTCATTTCAGTCTCAGCCAGCAACAACTGGATTTAATATACTGGTTCGAGCGCAGCAAACCAAGCAAAAAAACAAAAAATAGACTTTAGAAATAACAAGCCAAGTATAAACAGTTTAATCAAAGTACAAAGCTTTCTGGGAACAACCTTTCTTCAATGCAAAGGTTAAAATACAATAGAATCAACTCACATTATAAAGCATTCAAATAAAAATCAAGTGACACAGTCACCAATCAAAAGAAAGATAGTATCAAGCAATTTCCTAATTAAAATAATCAAAACTAAAATCAAACCAATATTAGTCCACAGCAAATAACTGTATAAGACACAGTTTCTTAAAATCAACAATCGCATTTATTTCATTTGTTTTTTTCATAAGACTAGGTTTAATACTAACTACAGTATTAATACCTGGTTCAGAGTCTGTCTGCAGTCTTAAAATCCAATAATATTGTCTACCATCTAACAAATTATTAGTTTCGCCCCCATCTGACACTTTTGTATATCGCATCCATAACCTTAAACTTAAAAAACATGGTTGAACTATATTCAGCAACATGCTTTGCTAATGCATTAGATGAGACATTTCTATGCATCTCAGATCTATGTTTTTGTGGGTACATTTGCCAACATAAAAAGTGGAACATTTAATTCAAGCTGCTAAATAAACTATATTCATGTTGTTACATGTAACATAATGATCAAAAACATACTCTTTCTTAGTTTTTTTTGTTTAAAAATATTTCCAGTGGCAATAAATATATAGCAACGACAATTATAGCATGGAAATGTTCCACATTTCTTCGTAATTTTTTTTTTGTTTTCATCGTTCAGCTTCATGTCTCTATAGCACAAGCTCCTTTTTAAATTCTAACAATTTCTATATGCAAAACTGAGTCTCCCACCGATTAGCTGTTTCAATTTCAGCATGGCTTCTAAAGCCCCCCAATTCCTAGAGATAATTTTCATTACTTCATAAGTTCTCCTATTATATGAAGTGACATAAATTATTTTTTTGTGATGTCTCACATGATCATCATTGACTGATGCAGTTTCACTAAACAATAGTTTAGCTGACCCATTTCTATTCATAGGTACTTTGTTCGTAACCTTTTTTAAATAATAATTATATCCTCTCCTTCTATATTCTCAGATGATGTCATCTGTTTGTTCCTTGTATTTCTCTTCATTGGTGTTTAGTCTACTCACACTCAATAATTGTCCTTTTACTATGCTGCTAAATACATGGAGTGCATGCATGCTTTCCTTATGTGTATATTGGTTACCATGAACCTCTTTCTTAAAAATACTTATTTTAAGAGGTAAAAGCAGTAGTGGTGCTGCGGTAGCTTGTTGCCTCTCAGCAAGACGTTGTCCCGTTTGATTCTCAGCAAGAGCGACTGCTGTGTGGAGGCATACATGAATGGGCGTGCCTTCGTTGAAGGTTGTGTGTCAGGGCTGGTAACTCGGCGCATAAAAATCCTCTACCAAATATTAGCAGACTGGAGGTGACCCCTAACCAGGATAAGCCGAAAGACACAACAACTTATTTTAAGAGGTAGTCATCGACAAATCATTTGTAAAACAGAAGCCTAGTATTGAATGTATTGTCCGTCATTGGTTTAGTACTAGATTTGCATAGATGTTGGCTATTGCAATACCCATAGCTACTTCAGATTGCTGAAAGTAGAATTGCTTCTCAAAAATAAAGACATTATTAGTCAGAACTATTTCTAATAATTGGCAAATGTTTATCTACATCTTTTGTGTGCATAGCTGTATAATGGCCAAGAAAATCACGAATGGCATCTAAGCCATAATCATTTGGAATACCGTAAACAGGGAATTTATATCAAGTTTTGCAAATAAAAAGTTCAAAGCAGGAGTTAGTGTATACCATTCCTGGAACTTAAACAAATGTTGCAAATAAAAAGTTTGAAAAGATAAAGAGTTATATAAAGGACACAGGATTTTATGGTTAAACCCCTGAAATCAACCCTGTAAAAGAATTTACAAACATAATTATGACATAGGAAGGGGTAATATGTAAAATGCCCTATGTAAACACTCAAGGACCTGCCATTCTTACAAAAGTTTTTATTTACAATATTAGAAGATGTTCATGTTAACCTTAGGGGTGGTATTTGTAAAATGCTGCTAGAATCTAAAGGGGTTAAATGGCAATTAAAGTTAAATGCCACACAATACCCTGGTATAAATGAAAATATTTAAATTAATCCCTTACATGTTATGAGGTCTAATAAATTATGTAAGATGCTATGACATACCCTTACTGGTTACTGGTTATGAGGTTCAAACATTCTGAAAGAAAGCTACAATACACTATTTTTTATATCTTTTTCTTGTACATTTTTATGTCAAAATCATGACCTCAAGGTAAATGCCAAAAGTGCATAGTTATTCTCTTTGGAAATAACAAAGTACCCACAAACTACCACATAGGTGGTAGTCCCTAAATCTGGAAAAGCGTAATAAGGGATCTGGGGACCCAAGTAGATAGTAATCTCTCCTTTGATAATCACATTGCCAAAGTGGTTAGAAAATCCTTCTATGTGGCCCACCTAATCACAAAAGGGTTTGCATCCAGATCAAAAGAGGTCATTATGTCCCTCTACTCATCACTCATCAAACACATCATAGAGTACAATGCCCCATTTGGGATGTACCTTACAAGACACCTGCAACAGCTGGAAAGACCACAGAAGTACCTCACCAAGAGGATCACTGGCCTGAAACAGATGCCCTATGCAGTTCGACTGAAGAAACTCCAGCTGTACTCGGTTGCATACCGCCTGCTCAGAGGTGATCTCTGCCTGACATACAAGACCATGTCCAACCCAGAATTGATGGGCATGCTCCACCTAAAGAAAACTTTATCCACTTGAGCCACATGCTCTAGGGATCTAAACTTCAACACAACAATAAATAGGATGTGCTTGAGGGATAGATTCCTGTCCCAGAGACTTCCCATGCTTTGGAACAAGATTCCAATCTACATTAGGCAGAGCTCCTCGCTAGCACTCTTCAAGAGAAACCTTGACGAGTGGATAGGGAACAGAAAGTTTACCCCGGGGATCACTTCAGTGGCTCTGCTGGACACAGGCACAGGGAACTAATCTAAGGGGGCGGCAAAAGGCAACACATTCTGGCTAGGCTTATAAATGCCTTCGGGCAGATAGCCTAGTACCTACCTATGAGCCTATGAACCTAAATGCATCTTCTTTTCCCTTTAAACCTAATGAATTGTTTAATTGTTTTTAATTATTGTAAAGATGTTTATAGCACTACAAAAGGACTGTGTTATGTTTTTGTAAGTTGATTTTGATGAAGTCCTAATGAATGTTGGGTGAATGCGCTTAATCTATATAAATTAATGTTTTAACATAGTCAAACTGAGATTTTTTTGATACTCACAGCTAGTTACATTCTTGTCATTATTTAGTTTTGTACTTTGTACCACATTTTGTATGGGATGTTTTACACTTACAACTGAGATTTTTTTTGGGTCGGTATCCCTCATCTGAGTAGTCATTGCCAAGCTTCCCTCAAGTCATTTGAGTTGTAGTCAAGACCTCTGATTAAGGGATGTGTGTGTGTGTGTGTGTGTGTGTGTGTGTGTGTGTGTGTGTGTGTGTGTGTGTGTGTGTGTGTGTGTGTGTGTGCATGTGTGTGTGTGTGTGTGTGTGTGTGTGTGTGTGTGTGTGTGCGCATGTGTATATGTGCGCATGTGTATATGTCCGCATGTGTATGTGTGCACATGTGTATATGTGCGTGTGTGTGTGTGTGTGTGTGTGTGTGTGTGTGTGTGTGTGTATATATACATGCAGATTCTGTACCCTGAACAAGATTCTACTATGAAACACTGATTTCAAAAATCCCAAAGATAAGAAATAGTAAACAAAACTGCCCCAAAAACACAAAAGGACAAAAAAAAGTGTCTTTGAAGAGGCAAGCCCCTCTGCACCCCCCATGTGGGAAACAAGCCCCTCACATCCCCAGACTTATGTATACCAACTCCATAATCACATCATCTTGAAGAAGGGGGAGAAATCTCCCAAAAAAGTGAATTATTGCTGGTGCACAATTAGAAATATCACCGGCAATGATTTCTTTGGAAAACAAAAGTCTGACGACAGATCTTGTAAGGCAGAAGAGATCAGTTTTATTTAAAAAGGAAAGAAACAGAAAACTCTGGTGTGCAATACTACTAATCACTTGAGCATATGTGATGCGAAATTTACCCATTCCCAAAGAAATTTACCCACTCAGATGTTGCCAAAGTTGATAAACTGCACCCATCTCTGATAACTCATATCACATACTGCCCAGTGGGTGATTATTTTTTACATTGTTCCCGTTCTACCACAGAGTATCTTTAATATCCATCACTGGACATAAGCCCAAGTAACCCGAGCCTAAAAGAAAATCTTGTATTGCAATGAATCTGTGCAATTCTGTTTTATGATGATTTTTTTCACATATTTATTTTTGCTGACTGCTTAATCTGATAATGATGGAATGTGTGGAGTAGCTGTCTGTTATGCCAGATGTTTTTATTGTTGCTTACTTATTCATACACCAGTGTTTTTTTTTAACTTCATTTTGTGCAATATGTTGAAGCAATTAGTGGAAGAAAATGAACAGCAGCATTAAATGATGTCACATTTCCCTTGGGAGGTGTCCGGTATTTGTTTAATAATTACTGTCTTTATACTGATTGGAAAACACAGTAGATAACCGGGTTATTAACTGCACTGACACTTGGGAGAAGTGTAACAACATAACGTTCACAAGTACTTATTGACTGTACTCTTTCAGGTTGAGAAGAAGATCCACATTTCCTCATTGTTTCTGTGTTCTTCTTTTTTAAGTAACTTTAGATGCCAGAAGTTTGAGTTCCAGGTTAAGTATAATGAATATTATCAGGGTTATGTTAAATCAACGTTTGTTGTACAATCTCTAAGGACCTTACTTTCATCACATAAAAATCTGATTAGGACAAGTTCTATCATACACCAAGTGTTTAAGGTGACCTTTTCTGTCCATTTTGTAATATTTAGATTTCTTGATGCTGCATTTATGTCTATGTTTTGTGCATTATTTCACATTAATTGTAAGGAAATTGTGGATTGCAGATAACTGCATATACACCAGTGCTTACTTACTTTGCAGTTTCCCTTTGTATATGCTCTTTTTATTGCTATATGCAGCAGTGTGTTCCTCAATGTATGATGACATTCTCTTTATGATACAACAGATTACATTTAACCCTTTGTTTATTTATGTATCTAACTCTCCATCCATCACTCTATCATTTTATCTATCACTCTCTATCTATATATGTAGCTATCTAGCTATCCAGCCATGCATTCTGGTTCCTTGTCTATTATTGTGCTAATAGCTATGCCTTGGAACACCTCCTCAATCTTCCACTCTGACATTTCTGGCAACTGCCTGGTTCTCCCATAGATCAAGGCCCTATAATTTGGGGGAATCTCTGCTGAAATGGTTGGGGAGATGGTGGAAAGCAGTTCACAGTGTCCTTGCATAGTATCACCCTGACAGCTGTGGAGGATTTTTGTATTTTACTACCTAGTGTCCTTCTCAGTACCCAGTACACATTTTATAAAGCATGAATTTTGTGACTAGAGTCCTCAGCCTCCTCTAAAACTGTTAATGCTTTTATGTGAAACCTCACTAAAAACGTGTACAATATTCCTTAAATGTTTACAGTTTGTTTGCAATGCAAAAGTAAAATAAGAATGCACTAAGCCTTATCTTGGTTATTTGAAGTGAACCAGTATGTGTATACGTGCATGTGTATATGTATGTGTGTGTGTGTGTGTGTGTGTGTGTGTGTGTGTGTGTGTGTGTGTGTGTGTGTGTGTGTGTGTGTGTGTGTGTGTGTATGTGTGTGTGTGTGTGTGTGTGTGTGTGTGTGTGTGTGTGTGTGTGTGTGTGTGTCTGTGTGTCTGTGTGTCTGTGTGTCTGTGTCTGTGTGTCTGTGTCTGTGTGTCTGTGTGTCTGTGTGTCTGTGCGTGTGTGCACGCGCGCGCGTGTGTGTGTGTGTGTGTGTGTGTGTGTGTGTGTGTGTGTGTGTGTGTGTGCCTGTGCATGCTTGTGTTGGAGGGGTACTGGTTTTCCTCTGTACATTGCATCATATATGTATACAACATTTGTCACTTAACCGGCTATGTCAATGTATCAAGCCTGGCTAACTCTCTCTAGAATGTGTAAAAATCTGTTAACCAGTTTACTGTGTAATTTAATTTAATCCTGACTTGTGCTCAGGATTAACTGTAACCTGTGGAACTTGTTTAACTTGCTTACTTATGTAATCTCTGTAAATAGTCTGTTTGTAATATGTAATGCTGGTATTATGTAATGCTGTATCTGCTTACCCTTGGAGCTTTTCTCCCCAGGCCTCCACTGAAAATGGACATGCATCCAGTTGGACTATCCCGGTCAACAAATTTAAAATAAAATAAAAAATAAAATATATGTTTTCATTTTGAAGAGGTGAGAATTCCTTTCTTAGTATTGAGGTGAGGATAAAGAACTTTTTGTAGTTTGAATGAAGCTCACTTTGACAGATTCTGCGAAAGTACAGTTGTGCAAGTAAACTTACCATAAGAGTAGATGAATGAATGATCACTGCTGCAGTACTCTTAGCTATATGGATTATATCCTGCAAAGGATATAACAGATGGCCAGCCACCAAAACTTAAGGGTTTCTTTCATGTGCCCAAACTATTAACCAACTTAAGCAGAGCTGAAGAAAAAGAATGGTTTGGCTGCCAAACCCTGCAGTGCTTTCATGCCAACTGAGAGAGGTAGGCTAGAGACCTGAAAAGATCAGTACTAGGAAAATAAATATAAAAGTCCTCACCCTGGCAACAAAAACATACAAAAATAGGTTGGTAGAAGGAGGGAGTGCCTACTGCAGCAGTGATCATTTGAACATCTTTTGTTATGATAAGCTTACACAACTGTACCATGTTCATCATTTCATCACTGATTCAGTAGCCTTAGCTATATGGGTAGGATTCCATAGCTTAAACTGTCTGAGAGAAGGAAAGATAAGGGTCCAGAAGCCCCTGGAGAATAACCCAAACAAAGTGTGTCCTAGACCTGGAGGAGTATAGTCTGTAGTACTTTGTAAAGATATGTACAGGGGACCAAGTTTCAGCTACAAGAAAACTTCTAGAATCCAAGTATTTCTGAAAAAAGCCAGAGATGAAGCCAATGCCCTGGTAGAGTGAGCCTTGATCCTGACATTTCCTTGTTCCTGTGAGTATAACAAAAGGTAATAGCATACGTCAACAATTTGGATATAAGTTACTTTGACACTTTATTCTTTCTTTTTACTTTCACAAGAAATGAATAACTGTTAACCAAAGTTCCTGATTTTTTTAGATCTGTCAGTATAGCAACTGAGTTTTCTGTAATTATCAGGGTATGGAGGATCCTTTATCCTTCATTGTTAGGCTCTTTAAAGAAGACAGGGAGATTGATAGCTTGGCTAAAGTGAACTCAGATACCACTTTAGGCATAAATGAAGGATTAGTTCTCAAGAAAACACTTGCTTTGTGAAAAATATGGCAGTAAGATCTTACAACTATAATACTTTTCTTGCAGAAGTCAGAGCGATCAATAAAACTGTTTTACATGTTAAGAAATTCAAAGTCAGCCCAATGATCAAGAGTTAATTTTTCTAAAACAAAGTTAATATCCCAAGGAGGATCCACATGCATTTTTAGAAACATGATATGCAACACCTCTTTCAAAAACTTTTTTTACATGGGAATGCATTAAAATGGGAGATTCAGGGATCCATGGGAAGACATGCTGAAATGACCAACAAGTGTACCTTAACCGAGGAATAAGATAGGTCAGTGGATAATAACTCAAACAAAATATTGTAGAACCAGGTAAACAGCAGTCTTAAAAGTCCTGGTTCATCTAGTGGCACCAACTATAAAAAAACTTTTCCATTTGCTTATATATGCTTTCCTTAAAAATAGGGGATGAAAATGTATTAAAGCTCTATCATGCAGTTTCCCTCATTCATCTCACTGTTTAATGGCTTCTGCGGAATTCAAAATGTCAGCTTTAATCTCTTCAGAAGGATTTTGAGTACACAATCACGCAACCTTCCTCGTAATAGACCTAACAGCAGCAGCTCTGTAAGTGACATCAGCTGAATCATAAGCACACCTCAAACGTGTAGCGACTTGATGCACAGAAGCAACAAGATCACACAAAGATGATTTTTCCACTGATGAGGGAAAATAATGAGAAAATGTTCCTCTTATTCTCAAAAGACACAATAATAAACTTTAATTTGTGGGCTTTATGACTGAGAATTATAAAATTAAGTTTTACAGAAGAATACACGTCTAAATCTTCCAAAAGCTTTCCCATGCTTGACAGAAAGGGTGATATTGGTATTAACCAGTAAATCACTGCAGGGTCTGATCTGAAGTTAGAAAATGTAAACTAATAAAACTGCAAAACTATTTGCAATCTATCTGTTTCTTAGAGGAAGCAGGCTGGCTGTCAGTCAGTCCTGGAAGAGCTGGAGGAACTTGAATAGGATCAGGAAATCCCATTTGCAGTACATCATAATATATCTCTAAAGACAGTGGAATATTATACTTCCACTGGAAAATAATGATAATTTATTCAGGATATGGTTTCAGAAAAAAAATAAATCTTTCCAAGGGACTTAGAAGTAACAGGCTACTTGAAACCTGAAGAAAGAAAACTGAAGCTGTCCGTTCACAATTATGTTACCATTCAATGTTTTGAACATCCTCAGAAAGGCAGGATGAATAATACAATCTTCTCTTACAAGAAACACCAGAACTAGTAACACAAGAGCCTAAAACAAGCCATGTATTAAGCCCAATAATTCACTTCTATCTAAAGTAACAGAGACAGGCCAAGATAAATATTTGCCTTTCTGCTTCATTTTGACTGGATTTTCTAAAGAGGTAGACTTTCTTTTGACAGGAAAAATGTCTTTAGGGACAGGCATACCAGTCTGGCTAGGCAAGCCAAGTATTCTCTTCTTTGAAGACTAACAAGGGTGGTTGTCCCATACTCAACAAGGGTACTCCAACAGCTGCAGAGAACATGTCTAACCCCTAGTTCATGTGGCTATAGGGACTACATCAGGGGGAACTAAGGAAAAAGATGAATTATCTGAAAAACAGTAATGACCATAGCAGATTTGCTTATCTGTGGCAAAAGTAATTTAGTAGCCTGCTGAAGGGTCAATGCTTATTTGCAAATTTTCTTCTATAGCTGGAAAAGTGAAGAACTAATGAAGTGGGAGGTTGTTCTGTGGTGAAGCTAAAAATATTCCTTAATCCCTGGGACACCTGGCAGCATTAGTGGGTGAGACAGTTATGTATTAAAAAGTTGTTTTTTCCACCAAAAAATACAGTGAAACGTGTTTTAAAGAATTACCGCAACCATCAGCGGTAATTTAAGACAATATTCAGATAGGAAAAAGTAGTTTTAAATAGGTTTTAACAACTTTTATCATTAAAAGTAAAAAGCAATGCTCCTAATCAAAAGTGGCTAAAAGTTACACGACAGCCTGTAAAAATACATTTTCCTAGTTTAAAAACAAAACTTTAACTGAAAAGGATAAGTTTTAGTCATACAATAAGAAGTGGAAGTTTTTTTTTCTTTCTCAAATGGAGAATTATCTATTCAGCAATGGAGAAGCATTAGTTAAACACCAAATCTCGCAAGCCTGTAAGAGGAGAGATATTTGGTGAAGGGCTTAGTGCCCAAATGCCTCTTTCTTTAGCTATCTGCTTGAGCTAGTTAATGGTTTGGGGGCATGCAAGGTGGCCTTATACTTTGGGAGCTGGCTTGCTGTTATATTCTTAAGCGAGATATAATCCATATATCTAAAGCTATTACTGCAGTGATCAAATAATGAACATCCTGCATTCTCAGTATGTATTTAATATAAAGACTTAAAAACTAAATCTAACCATTCTGTGAAATAGATGGCATTTTCAGGAGCCCATTTACAAACATGCTGAACATACCTACAAAGTTATAATTCATGATTAACTTTGCATTTTATCAAAACATATATATATATATATATATATATATATATATATATATAAACACACACACACACACACACACACACACACACACACACACACACACACACACACACACACACACATCTATTTGTGAATTCTCACTGAATACTGCTCTGATTTATGTAGACAGAAATTATTTGTATGCTGGCTATGACTATGTAGCCTTATGCCAATAGTACTATTTTAATTATTAGTTTTTATTGTATTTGTGAAATAGTCATCAAACATCATGAGGTTCTGTGGTTCAATCCTCGGCTGGGGTGCCTTTTCTGTGGAGACTGCATGTCCTCCCTGTGGTTGTGTGGGTTTCCTCCCACATCCCAAAGGCATGCTATAGGTGGATTGGACACTCTAAATTGGCCCTAGGCATGAGTGCATGTGTGTGCCTTCTGTGGAAGGTTGGGCACCGGGCTGGCAACTCAACACTGTAAAACTTTACTGCCAATCATGAGCGGAGAGGTGATTCGCTGTGGCGACCCCTAACCTAAACCCTAAAGCTGAAAGAAAAAGAAGAATTGTATTTGTGAAATACCTTTATTTTTAATTTCTTCTAAAAATCCTTATTCTCTGCAGAGTTTCTGCTTACATATGGGTTATTATACTGTAGAATTGGGCACATTGTCAGCGAGTATTTAAAGTCATCCAACTAATGACATGCAACCGCCAGCCCCCATGTTATTATGTGTGCCCCTCCTTCTCCAAGCACAGTCCTACTATGCAAGTTTGGAATCCAACTTTCTTTTCCTTGTTGGTTAATGATGTGAAATATCAGTTCAGAATTTTTGCCTGCTTCTTAGTCTGTTTCTTTCCTTCCCAGTTTAATTTCCCAGTTTCACTCAACCTGTATGTCAAACAATGCCATGCCACTATGGAAAGGTGCACAGCTTGAAAATATAAGTAGTACAGATCAAAAGACAGCCAGCACACTAGGTTAAAGAACCCAAATAAATCCCAAATTTAATTAAACTAATCAAAAACAGACCAGTTTCAGCATTAAAGCCTTCAACACTGATGTTTTGGTTGGCTTAATTAAATTTGGATTCATTTGGTCTCTTTGACCTTGTGTGCTGGCTGTCTTTTGATTTGTACCACTTAACCTATATCCCTGAAGAAGGCTGTCATTCCTTTCTTCTTTCATTCTTCCTTAGTTGCCTGCTACTAATGATTTTTCTGTTCCCTCTTTGCCTTCCTGATGCAGTTTACTGCCATATCACTAGGCCGCTACATCTTGGATGTCACAGTAACAAATCTAGGATCTTTCTGCTCACCTTCAGAGATTACACACTCTGTAATAAACACATAACTGCTGATAACATCATGATTTATGTAAGACTAAAATCAAACTCAGTTGTTACTAAATTATATTTCATAGGCTCTACCGATGGAAAATATGATGCAATAAATTAAACACATATGAAAACAAACTGGGATACTAGCCTCCCTGACCCATATAAGCTTGTTCAGGATACTATCAAGGAGATATGTGATATTATTAACTCCAGAGTTTATGAGCACCTACTGGCAAAAGACAAAGTATGTAAATAAATTCCAACCAAAAAACTGTGGAATCATGAAATTAATAATATATTTAACAGAAAAAAAAAACAGATACTGTTTAGCTAGGCTTAAGAAGTTCATACTAGGCTAACTGATCTTGTGGGTCATTTTATTCCTAGCCGATTACGCAATTTGGGACTCAAACCCTGTATCTTGTGCCTGTAAGGTAAACACTTCAACCATTACACCAAACCTCGGCATAAGTACTAGACTAGTTGTCCATGTTGATCATTTTAAGCCCAGCCAATTTCCCCCTAGTTAAAGACTGAACTCTGTACCTCTTGTTGGTATGATACACACCTTACACATTATACCAAATATACACACCTTACACAATATGCCAAATATACACACCTCACACATTATGCCAAATCTCGTTCTCACCACTGCTTATTTTTCTTATTAAGTGTTCCAGGACTAACAATGAAATCAGCTTTGTCCCCAAACAAAAAGGAAGAGCAAAGAATTATTTAATTAGTTCAGAAATCTGAAACTAAATGTGAAAGTAACATGCTTTCAATGCAAAATGAAGTGATCACCCAGCCACAGGATACAATGAATGTGCAGAAAAAAACCCTGCAGAATTCACAAGTAACAAAGAGTTATTTCAAAACGCAGCAGAGGTAGGTGGAGTCACACTTTATACTGTTACCATATGCACAATTAAAGGCTCAGACCTTGGCAGCAGATCACATACCAGGAGGGTCTATCACTATCTTTTGCAGAAACCCTTCCATGCTGTATACTTCTATCATTCTACTGTCCTTGGCCCAGTGAGGACATAGGAATTCTCTGCCTCTACTACACTGACGTCTGCTCCTTTTAATTAGTATATTTTTAATGCTGTAGAGGGTGGCAATGAAACCTGAGCAAATCTCCACCAGTCATGTTCAACAGACTATTAGCATGCAGACACATCCCTGATCTGTGTTGACAGATTGTAGCAGTACCAGTTAAGACAAGTGGAATCTCATTAGACCTAAACTACTTTAGCTCCATAAGCCTGACTAGTATCATATGTGAAATCAGAGAGAGAGTCACAGCGCTATACAAAGTGAACCAGTGGATGTACTTATGTTAGGTAAGGAGCACTATGTATTTTTAAGTGGAGTTCCTGCCATTTGAATCTTTGATATTTTCATAAGAGGTAACAAGAGTGGTCAATGAAGGTCTGCCAATGCATACTGCTTATCACCACCCTGCTAAGTTGTATGGCTGCACCCTTCAACTATTCATCAGTAACTAACAAATTTAAAGCTTTTAATGTCACCCCTATGTAACTCAAAGACTAGAAGAATGGCTAAGAAAACAAGGTAGAGCATGACAGGGTTGGGGTAGGTGAGTATCTCTACAAGGGGTTACCAGTGGTGTCACATAGTTCTCTGTACATGGGTCAATTCTTTTCAGACCATCTTTAACACGTATAAAAGCAGGGCATGAACTGTGCATAACCAAACATACTAACAACGGCAAACTGAGTAAGATAATTACAAAAGACACTGAAGTTCTTCAAGATGGTCTCCAGAAATGCATACTTGGTGCTGTTCTTATGTCATCATCTTTAATGACAGTAAACAGAAACCTGGAAAAAGAACATAAATTTAGATTTCAAATCAAATGCAAATCATTGCCCAATTTATATTTATAGTGCCTTATAGTATACCTCCATTTAATGCACATAACTCTGTACGGTGTACTGACATTTTTTGGGGGTGGGTTGATTCCTTAAATAACTGACTTTCAAACTAATAATAAGTGACATAATCTGGGATGTCTTGCAATGAAGACATATCAATCACTGGTTGTACCTTGTTTACTAATTTTTATGTATATATTTTTTTTGTCTTGCTTAACTGGGAAAGTCCGACTGGGCAAAGCCCATTTTCAGTAATGGACCGGGGAGAAAAGTTCCAGCAGGGACCTAAATATGACCTGCAACTTAAATAGAACATGCCAGAGGGAATGATTTATCTCCCAGTGACTGCCACATCTTTTGAATAGGCTACCAATTCATGTAAAACAAACCACCTCTATGACACTGTTCAAGAGGAACCGGGACGAGTGGATGGGGCACTGTAAATTCTTACCGGGGATAGTGCCCACAACCCTCCTGCACATTGGTAGTCATTACTAAATACAATCTTGGGCATTGAATAGCATTCCTATGGTATTACATTGGGATGAATCTCCTATGATCCTATGATCACTTTAAACAAGCAAATAAGACTTCTTGTAAAGTCCTCCAAAGCAAACTACAATTCCAAATTAGCATCGTCAACTAAGGAGAGTCATAAAGCATTCATTAGTTACATCTGTGACCTAAAGGGTAAGGCCCCGATTTGTGCTGAACTGGTAGTTAATGATACCTAATACACTGAGCTTGTGGACAGAGCAAACCTGTTAGCCGACAGGTTCTGTGAAAACTTAACTCCCCTGTCCCTAGCACACATACCCCATGGCATTCTTTTCATCTGTCCCCCACCCTTGTACCTCTGGAGAGCAGGTCATAAATGCCCTCTCTAAGGCCAAAAACACAACATCTATGGGAGCTGATAACATCCCAGGCTGTCCTACATGGGCTCTAACAAGAATTAGCAACACCACTGGGTACTTTTTTCAATCATAGCCTAAGCACTGGCTTCATCCCAGCTGAATGGAAAATGGCCACCATTAACCCTTGCACAAGGGTGGTGCTTCCACTGATCCCAGGAACTATAGACCTATTAACCTGACTAGCCTTATCTGCAAGACTATCAATCAAATCATCATAGACCTTGCTGACAAAGATATAGGTAATCTCCAAACACTTGACCCTACTCAGTTTGGATTTGTCAAAAGGAGATCATGCCTGTTAAACCTGGTGGTCTTCTTTGAGACAGTCATCAGAGCCCTGGATGAGGGGAAAACTGTGCATACCACCTACGTGGTCTTGGCCAAGGCTTTTAACACTATTCTCCACTCAGGCATTATTGACAAACTCACCCAGCTAGATATCAACCCTTATTTCCTTAGGTAGGTCACTAACTGGCTCACTGATAGAACCCATACAGTCAAAATAGAGGAATCCACCTCCAACAGCAGACCTGTAATCAGTAGTGTTCCATAGGGATCAGTCCTGGGACCTCTACTGTTCTGGATCTATTTCTCTGAAGTGCAAGCAAAAACTAAAGTTCTGTGGCTGACAAAGTTTGCTGATGACTGCAAACTGGAAGTGGTCATAGAACTCCCATATGATGTCAACATCCTACAAGAGGGTCTTACACAAACAAATGATTTTTCCCAAAGTCACAGCCTTAAACTTAATATAAAAAATGTATTATCATTCCTCACGAGTAAGAGGGGATGTTCCTGCTAACTACCACATCAATAGAAACAACCTAAGCACACACTCAGCTGTGAGAGACCTGGGCATACAGGGTGACAGCAACCTTACCTTCAAGCACCATGTCTCCATAGTGGTAAGAATAGCATTCTATATTGCTCATCTCATAAGTAAGAGCATTGCCTCTGGAAAAAAAGAGGTTATACCCTCCCTGTACTCTTCCTTCATCAGGTCAATAATTGAGTACAATGCCCCTTTTGGTATGTACCTTTCCAGACACCTGCAGCAAACGAAGAGACCAAAAAAGTTTCTCACAAGGAGAATTCAAGGTATTTAGCATCTGTCCTATGTGGATCAGCTGAAATCACTGTTACTTTACTCCATTTCATAAAGACTACTCAGAGGCATTCTCTGCTTTGCTTATAAGGTAATCTCTGACTCTGCTTTATTGGAAATGTTGCATATCCATAAGTCCAATGGCTCATGGATTACTCACTCTAAAGACCTTAACCTGGTATGTGACATTAATAGAACATGCTGGAGGGAAGGTTTGTCTTCCAAAGGTTACCGCACCTGTGGAACAGACTCCCAACTCATGTCAAGCAGAGTACCTCTTTGGCCCTCTTCAAGCGCAATCTGGACAATTGGATGGGTAGCTGTAAATTCACCCTGGGTGGTCCACCTATGTCTCACTTGGACATGGCCAATAGATGCTGATGTTGGAAACGAGGGCAGAACTTGGCTAGGCTTGTAAGGGCCATAGGGCCATTAGTCTGGTAACTTCCTATGAGCCTATGATCCAGATTCATTTAAGACACTCATAATAAAAAAATTCTTTTTTATAAAAATGTATGACACAGGTCACAATACTTCTAGACAGAAACAGGTGATTGATCTGCAGTGACACTTTACAAAGATAAAGTAATTATTTCTTCTATAGTGACATTATACATGATATTAAATTCCAAGTATAAAACATTTAGTATGCAAACAGTTCAAGTGCAATACATGTGGCAAGCAGAGAGTAAATATGACTTACAAGACACGGGAAAGTTGGGTGACAATACAGATGTTAGTAATAAATAAAACTAGGGTAAGGAGTGTGTAACAGTCGATAGGTAGATAATAGTTAAAGCTAGAAGTTGGAAATTAAGATAAGAAGGTAATTGAGGTGGAGTGATATAAAGGTTTGTTGTGTAGAAAGGAATAGAGCTTGTAAAGCAGTAAGATTTACAAGCTGGCAAAGGAGAATGGAGTCATTCATTCACTCATTTATTCAGATTACAAAAAGCTACATGCTGCTGAGGGCACAGTGGGAATTGTTACAGCAGGGGACAGAAAGGTAATCACTGTCCACATCTAGTACACTGTACTGGAAATATTGGTGGCTGCCATGGAGTATGACTAAATGCAACCAGCCCGCGGTAGCTTTATGAGCTCTGATATGGCTGGCTTCAGAAGGTGCACGCTCATTTCCATGCATGAACACTCTTCCAACCAGGTGTCTCACCTGGCTGTTTATGCTGCTGCTGCAATGAGCCAGGCTGTCTCCCTCCCCATGATGGGTGAGCCAGTACTGTCTTCTCATTCTCATCTTACCCATGTCCAGCACCTGTACTGCTTGTCAAACACAGGACACCTGGGGCTCAGTCAGGGATTTATCCCTTTGTCCCACAAGGCTGGGGATACATGTTCACTTATTAGCAAGTCCTGAGTGATCCAAGGTCAGTCCTCAGCAGAGGGAAAGCGAGGGGAGTGTTCTGTTATCTCATGGTGATTACTCTTGCTCCGTGGTATAACAGCTTCAGAGTCAGAATAATAAAGCTAGTGCTATCAGTGATGTCATATCACTTTTTTCCTGAAAACAAAATGCTTCTTTTATTTTTGTCACACTTGCTCATAACTGCGCACTTATGTATATACATTATAAGAATGTTGCAAGTTAGATGTAATTTATGAGATATTTGACTGAGCTAATGTTATGCAAGTTTGGAGCAGCAGGCATATAAAATTTGGGTTTATCCAGACATGCTAGTTAATTACAGAACTCTTGGTCCCATATTGTTGTTGGAAGGAAGAACTTGCATCAGTCTTAGTGGGAATATCTATTACCTTAATGCAGTGTTATCAGGTGGCGTAGAGGGCTGCATTGGGAATTAGATGTACAGCTGAAGTGTTTAAAGCTATAGAAACCATTAGGAATGATAATGGGCTATTAGGACAGTAGAACCCCACTTAACCAAACACCCTGGAGGACGCTGAAGTTGTTAAACTTAGCAGATGTTCAGAGAAATGGCAATGTATGGTCAGAGACTACAATCAGACACCAAAGTTCCTTAAGGAATAACTGCAGATAAATCCTCACAGGGTTATGATGACATTGTGGCTGGAAAATTGTTTAGAAGCATTTGGTTTTAATACAATCACTAGTCAGATAATTTGTACAAACTCAAACGTGATTACATTATTAGTGCACACTGTAAGACAAAAATCAAGCATCAGCCTCTGCATAACAGTCTCAGCAAAGCAGTAGAAAAAGAATAGCATTACACTGTATGTCTAACTATAACATAAATAAAGCACAGCGATGCACACTATAAAATGTATAAGAGTTAAGTGGAACGGCCAGTTTTTGCTTTTTGACTTAAGTCTCTCCGGAAAGAAGTGGCTCAACAGTTTGATGTGTGAAGGAGTGGTGCAGATTTAGTGTTGTGATGTGTGAATGAGTGGGCCAGATTTAGTATTATGACATGTGAAGGAGTGGTGCATATTTAGTGTTATGATATGCAAATGAGTGGGGCAGATGTAGGGTTATAATGTGCAAAGGAGTGGTGCAGATATAGTGTTATGATGTGCAAAGGAGTGGTGCAGACAGTGTTATGTGTGAAGCTGTGGTACAGATTTAGTATCACAATATGGGAAGGAGAGGTGCAGATTTAGTGCTATGTTGTGCAGTGGAGTGGGGCAGATTTAGTGTTATAATGTGTAAAGGACTGGTGCAGATTTAGTGTTATGATGTGTAAAGGACTGGTGCAGATTTAGTGTTATAATGTGCAAAGCATTGGAGCAGTTTAAGAATTATGATGTGTGAAGCAGAGGTGCAGATTTAGTGTTATGATATGTGAAGGAGTGGGCCAGATTTAGTGTTATAATGTGGGAATCAGTGGTGCAGATTCAGTATTATGACGTGTGAAGGAGTGATGTAGATTTAGTGTTATGATGTGTGAAGGAGTTTGGCACTTTCAGCATTATTATGTGTGAAGGACTGGTGCAGATTTAGTGTCATGATTTGTGAAAAGTGGGACAGATTTAGAGTTTTGATGGTTGAAAGACTGGTGCAGACTTAGTGTTATGATGTGTGAATTAGTGCTGCAGATTTTGTGCTATGATGTGTGAAAGAGTGTTGCAGATTTATAAAGGAGTGGTGGAGATTTAGTGTTATGATGTTTGAAGGACTGGTGCAGATTAAGTGTTAGGATATGTTAAGCAGTAATGCAGATTTAGTATTATGATGTTTGAAGGAGTGTTGCAGATTTAGTGTTATGCTGTGCAATGGAGTGGTGCAGATTTAGGGTTAATGATGTCCGAAGGAGTGTTTTTATTTATTTTTTATTTATTTAAATTTGTTGATCAGGAGTGTCCAACTGGATGTGGGTCCATTTTCAGCAGAGGCCCGGGGAGAAAAGCTCCACACTAAAATAAACAGACAGTAGTTACATTGGATTACATAGCGATTAACAATTTAACATAGAAATTTCTTACAACATATTTACAAATGAAGAACATAGTACATCAGTAGACAACTAGAATCTTTATCTGTGAAGTACATAACAGGCATTAACAAATGTAACAATGAGAAGTTCCTGCTGTATAATAAGTACTAGGCTTATGAGCATCTGAGCTTGCTATAATCAAGGTAGTTAGTGGAGTGGAAAGAAAGGTAGTAGTTGGATGGGGTGGATGATATTAGAGTGGGAGTTGCAAGGGCATAGCCAGCATGTTTTTAGGTGCGCTTTTAGTAAAGTTTTGAAGTGGGTGCATGATGGTACGGAGGTAATTATGGGTGGGAGTGAGTTCCATAATTTGGCTATGGCGCAAGAGAATAGTGCTTCACCAGCAGAGTTATTGGCTTTAGTGATCTGCAAGTGATTTTTGTTGCTGGATCTTAGTAGTCTGGTGGTGCGATAGGGTTGGAGTAGATTCTGGAGGGATGGGGCATTTAGTGGATGGTTTACTAGTTTGTGGGCGAGTGAGAGTTGATACCACTGAAGGAGGTGAGGGAGTTCAAACCAGCCCAGTTTAGCAAGTGAGAGACAGTGGTGACTACGGTAGGATGCCCCTGTGGCAAATTTGGCGATTTTGTTGTAGCAGGTCTCTAGCTTGTTTAGATCACATTGCCTTAGGTTGGTATATATTGGAGAGGCATAAAGTAGGGTGGAGATAAGGTGGGAATTTGCTATTGAAATCTTTGCTGCTTTGGTGAGAAATTGTTTATTTCTGTATAATGCTCCTAGTTTTTTGTGGACTTTTTTTATGGTCATGGATATGTGAATGTCAAATTTTAGTTTATTGTATATTTCCACTCCCAGCAATTTGGTGTGTTCAGTTGGGTATATAGTGGTGTTGTCTTTTGCTGTGATGTTAAAGTGAGAGTTGTTTTGAGTATGTTTGGTGGGTTGGAAGATGAGTAGTTTAGTTTTTTTGGGTTGAGTATTAATTGGGCATTGGATAACCATGTTTCAACAGAGGAAAAGGCTTCCTGTGTGACTTTTTGCAGTTTGGGTAGGGACTGGGCTGAGCAGATGATGGTCGAGTCATCTGCGTATTGGATGAGTGTGCCATGTTTGGTGGCAGAGGCTAGATTATTGGTGTAAACAGAGAAGAGTAGGGGTCCAAGGATGGATCCTTGGGAACCCCTATGGAGACAGGTAGTTGGGGAGATATGTCATTCTGCCATACAATGGATTGTTGGCGGTCAGACAGGTAACTCTGAAACCAGTTGGTGACTGATTGTGAGAAGAATAGGTTATTGAGGACAGAGATAAGTTGTTTGTGTGGGACCATGTCAAATGCTTTAGATAGGTCTAGGAAAGTAGCAGAGGAGAGATAGCCATTGTTTTTATGCTGAAGGATAGTGTTAGTAAAGGAGAGTAAGGCAGTGGTGGTGCTATGGTTTGGTCGGAAACCATGCTGAGTACTGGAAAGGAGGTTGTTAGTAAGGAGGTAGTCTGAGACCTGAGAGTGTATGCATCTCTCTAGTATTTTGGAGAGTGGAGAGAGAATAGCTATGGGGCGGTAATTGGTTAGTTCTGCAGAGGGTCCGCCTTTGTGGAGTGTTGCAGATTATGTGTTATGATGTACAAAGCAGTAATGCAGATTTAGTGTTATGGTGTGTGAAGGAGTAGTGCAGTTTTAGTATTATGATTTGTGAAGTAGTGGTAGAAATTAACTGTTATATGTGAACTAGTGGTGCAGACTTCTGTTATGCTGTATGAAGAAGTGGTGCAGATTTAATATTATGATGTGTGAAGGAATGGTGCAGACTTAGTGTTATATGTAAAAGCGTGATCCAGATTTAGTGATATTATATGTGAAGGAGTGGTGCAGATTTTGTGTTATGATGTGTGAAGGAGTGGTGCAGACTTAGTGTAATGTGTGTAGCCGTTATCCAGATTTAGTGATATTATCTGTGAAGGAGGGGTGTAGATTCAGTGTTATGATGTGTGAAGGAATCATGCAGTATTAGTGTTGTGTGAAGCTGTAGTGCAGATTTAGTGTTACAATGTATGAAGGAGTGGTACAGGTTTAGTGTTATGTTGTGCAAAGTAGTGGGGCAGATTTAGTGTTATGATGTGTGAAGGACTGCTGTAGATTTAGTGTTATGATGTGTAAAGGATTGGAGCAGTTTTAGAATTATGAAGTGTGAAGGAGAGGTGCAGATTTAGTGTTATGATGTGCAAAGGAGTGATGCAGATGTAGTGTTACATGTGAAGGAGTGGTGCAGGTTTAGTGTTATGTTGTGTGAAGCAGTAATGCAGATTTAGTGTTATGGTGTGTGAAAGAGTAATGCAGTTTTAGTATTCTGGTTTGTGAATCAGTGGTGCCAATTTTCTGTTATATGTGAACTAGTGGTACAGACTTCTGTTATGATGCATGAAGAAGTGGTGCAGATTTAATGTTATGATGTTCTTAGGTTCATAGATGTATACTAGGCTAACGGCCCTGAAGCCTATATAAGCCTAGGCCAAGAAAATTCCCTGGCATCATGCCACCGAAAGTTAGTTCCCAGTGCCCCTATCAAGCAAGGCCGCCGAAGTGATCCCCAGGCTGAACTTCCTATTGCCCATCCACTCGTCAAGATTTCTCTTAAAGAGGGCCAGTGAAGTGCTCTGCTTGACGTGAATGGGAAGTTTATTCCAGAGTATGGGAAGTCTCTGGGTTAGGATCCTGTCCCTCCAGCATGTTCTGTTTATTTTGGTAATGAGGTTTAGGTCCCTGGACTGTGTGGCATGGAGGGATTGGGATTTCTTTAGGTGTAGCATATCTAGCAGCTCTGGGTCAGACATGGCTTTGTAGGTCAAGCAGAGATTGCCTTTAAGTAGGCGATAAGAGACAGAGTATAGCTGGAGCTTTTTGAGTCTGTCCATATAGGGTATATGTCTAAGGCCTAAGATCCTCTTATTAAGGTATTTTTGTTGCCTTTCCAGTTGTTGTAGGTGTCTAGTGAGGTACATACCAAATGAGGTATTGTATTCTATAATAGGTCTAATGAGGGATGAGTAGAGAGGGATTATGACCTCTTTCTTCCTGGATGAGAAACCTTTTGTAATGAGATGTGCCACATAGATGGACTTTCTGACTATAGTGGCAATGTGGTTATCAAAGGAGAGGCTGCTGTCAACCTGTGTCCCCAGGTCTCTTACCACACCTTCATTGTTTAGTGGACTACCGCATATGTGGTAGTTCATGGACTTGAATTTTTCCGAAAGGGAATGACAATGCACTTTTTGACATTGAGCCTAAGGCCATGGTTCTGGCACCAGTCACTGGTGTCAGTGAGGCCTTTTTGTAGAATGTCTACATCAGTTAGAGAATCAATAATGGATCCCAGTTTGCAGTCATCTGTGAACTTGGTCAGCCAGAGTCCCTTTGTGTTGGCTTGAACTTCAGAGAAGTAGATGTTAAACAGGAGAGGACCTAGGACCGATCCCTGTGGCACACCACTTGTAACTGGTCAGTAGTCAGATTTAGAGTCCGCTACTTTCACAGTGTGGGTTCTATCAGTGAGCCAGTTGGCAACCCATCTTATGACATAGGGGTCATGTGTGATGGAGTGGTGCAGACTTAGTGTTATATGTGAAAGCGTGATCCAGATTTATTTACTTATTTATTTTATTTATTTAAGTTTGATGACCGAGGATGTCCACTGGGCCAAGAAGAGCCCGTTTTCAATGGAGGCCTGGGGAGAAAAGCTTCACAATAATTGCAAGTTACATTTCACATGTTACAAAAAGACATAGTTCATACATCTAATTAAACATTTACAGATAAGCTCCATAATATTTGCAATTTGACTTGTCACAATGTTACAAAAATGAAAAAACATAATTCAATACAGAAATTTCAACATTTACATAAAGTGAATATTTTTGTTATAAATTCAATTGCAAGTTTAATATTTCAAACTATATACCTACTAGCCATTAGTAGAGTTGGAAAATATTATGCATGGGGAGGGTAATAGTATATTTCAGATTGGAGCGTATAGTACAATAGATATTAGAGAGAAAATTAGTTTTTGGTAGAGGAGGGATTGTTTTGGGTGGGATGAAGTAATAGTAGAGGTAGTCGGATGAGTCAGTGCAAGGTGGAATGAGGGGGGAGGGGTTTAAGTTGGAGTGTGGCAAGGGCATTCCCATTTGGAAGAAAGATGAGAGAGTAGCTGAGATTTGAAATTTGTATGGTTAGGTAGGTTGCATAGGCGTGTGGGGAGAGAGTTCCACTGTTTAGCTAAGGAGTGGGACAGCAGTAGATGGCCAGGAGATCGTGCAAGTTTGTGGACCCGAAGGAGATTTTGGTTTTTGGATCTGAGTGAGCGGTTGTGAATATAAGGTTTTAAGGAAGTAGCGAGAGCTGGGCAGTTGGCAGGTTTAAATATGAGCTTGTGAGCAATGGTGAGTTGTCGGTAACTGAGGTAATTGGGTAGTTCAAGCCAGTTGAGGGTGAGGAGGGAGTGGCACTGGTGGGATGAGTTTTTTTTATTTGTTTACAAATTTGGAGATCTTGTGGTAGCAGGATTCATGTTTGGATCGAAGGCCAAGATGGAGAGTGATGAAAAGAGGGGCACCATACATAAAGGAGAGGAGGAGGAAGGTGGATGCAAGAGTTTGATGGGTAGAGGGGCTTAGGAAGCAATTGTGCCTGTAGAGGAGACCTAACTTTTGGTGGATTTTCTTGATTGTGGAATGAGTGGTGCAGATTTAGTGATATTATGTGTGAAGGAGTGGTGCAGATTTAGTGTTATGATGTGTGAAGGACTGCTGCAGATTTAGTGTAATGATGTTTGAAGGAGTGGTGCATATTTAGTGTTATGATATTCGAGGGAGTGGTACATATTTAGTGTTATGATGTGTGAAGAAGTGGTCCAGATTAGGTGTTTTGATGCATGATGGACTGGTGTAGATTTAGTGATATAATATATGAAGGAATTGGTGCAACTTTAACTTTATGATGTGTGAAAGTGTGTAGCAGATTATGATATGTGAAGGAGTGGTGCAGATTTAGTGTTATGTGTGATAGAGGGCTACAGATTTAGTATTATTTCTGAAACAGAAGTGCAGATTTAGTATTATTATGTGCAAATAACTGGTGCAGATTTAGTGTTATGTGTGAAAGACTGGTGCAGATTAAGTGTTATGATGTTTGAATCAGTAATGCTGAGTTAGTGTTATGATGTGTGAAAGAGTGGTGCAGATTTAGTTTTATGATATGCAAACGACTGGTGCAGATTTAATGTTATGCTGTGTGAAGCAGTGAGCCAGATTTAATGTTATGATGTGTGAATCAGTGGTGCAGATTTAGTATTATGATGTGTGAAGGTGGTACAGATTTACTCTTATGAGTGAAGGAGTGGTGCAGATTCAGTGTTATGATGTGTGAAGGACTGGTGCAGATTTAGTATTATGATGTGTGAATGAGTGGTGCAGATTTAGTGTTATGATGTGCGAAGCAGTGGGACAGATTAAATTTTATGATGTGTGAAGAAGTGGTGCAGATTTAGTGTCATGAGGTATGACAGCCTGGTGTAGATTTACTATTATAATGTATGAAGAACTGGTGCATATTTATCTTTATGATGTGTGAAAGAGTGTAGCAGATTATGATATGCGAAGGAGTGGTGTAGATTTCGTGCTATGTGTGATGGAGGGGGTGCAGACTTAGTATTATGTGTGAAGCACTGGTGCAGATTTAGTGTTGAGATGTGTGAAAGACTGGTGCAGATTTAGTGTTATGTGTGAAGGAGTGGTGCAGATTAAGTGTTATGATGTGTGAAGCAGTAATGCAGATTTAGTATTATGATGTGTGAAGGAGAGGTGTAGATTTAGTATTATGACTTGTAAAGCACTGATGGAGATTTAGTGTTATGATGTGTGAAGGAATGGTACAGATAAGTGTTAGGATGTTTGAAGAAGTAATGTGGATTTAGTATTATGTGTGAAGGAGTGGAGCAGACTTAGTGTTATGTTTGAAACCATGGTCCAGATTTAGTGTTATTATATGTAAAGGAGTGGTGCAGATGTAGTGTTATGATGTGTGAAGGAGTGTTGCAGATTTAGTGTTATGATGCGCGATGGAGTGGTGCAGATTTAGTGTTGTGATGTCTGAAGGAGTGCTGCAGATTGTTATGTTATGTGAAGCAGTAATGTGGATTTAGTGTTATGGTGTGTGAAGGAATATTGCAGATTTGGTATTGTGATTTGTGAAGTAGTGGTGCATGTTTACTGTTATATGTGTACTAGTGGTACAGATTTAGTGTTATGATGTGTGAAGAAGTGATGCAGATTTAGTGTTATGATTTGTGATGAAGTGGAGCAGACTTAGTGTTAAGTTAAGCGATGGTCCAGATTTAGTGTTATGATGTGTGAAAGAATGTTGCAGTTATGTGTTATGTGTGAAGCAGTAATACGGATTTATTGTTATGGTGTGTGAAGGAGTAGTGCAGATTTAGTTTTATGATTTGTGAAGTAGTTGTACAAATTTACTGTTATATATGAAGGAGTGGTACAGATTCAGTGTTATGATGTGTGAAGAAGTGGTGCAGATTTAGTGTTATGTTATGTGAAATAGTGGTTTGGATTTAGTATTACATGTTAAGCAGTGGTGCAGATTTAATGTTATGATGTGTAAAGTAGTGATGAAGCTGTATGATGTATGAAAAAGTGGTACAGACTTGGTGTTATGATGTGTGAATCCGTGGTGTAGATTTAGTGTTATGTGTGAAGGTGGGTCCACTTCAGAAGACTGATGAACCAAAAGATTGAATCCCTAAATTCTGAAAACTCAAAATACTGAAATTATGTTTAATGCAGAGGGCAATCCCCCCTACACCTCTAAAGTGGGAGACTGTGCCCCCAACACCCCCTGGTAGTTATGTATACCAACTTGAATATAGCACAGCAGTAGAGAAAGGCCAAGTTCCATCCTTTAGTATTTTGATTTTTCAGTATTTTGGGATTCAGTCATTTGGTTTCTCAGTCTTCTAAAGAAGACCAGTGAAGGCACGGTGCAGGTTTAGTGTTATAATATGTGAAGGAGTGGTGCAGACCTATTGTTATGACACTTGATGGATGGTGCAGACTTAGTGTTATATGTGAAGCTGTAGGGCAGATTTAGTGTTATGATGTGTGAAGGAGTGGTGCATATTTAGTGTTATGATGTGCAAAAGAGTGGGACAGATTTAGTGCTATGATGTGTGAAGAAAAAGTACATATTTAGTCGTATGACATATGATGACCTGGTGTAGATTTAGTGTTATCATGTATGAAGGACTAGTGCATATTTAGCTTTATGATGTGTGAAAGAGTGCAGCAGATTATAATGTGTGAAGGAGTAGTACAAAAGTAGTGTTTTGTGCGATGGAGTTGTGCAGATTTTGTATTATGTGTGAAGCAGTGGTGAAGATTTAGTGTTATGATGTGTAAAGGACTGGTGCAGATTTAGTGTTATGATGTGTGAAGGACTGGTGAATATTGAATGTTAGGATGTACGAAGTAGTAATGCGGATTTAGTATTATGGTATGTGAAGGAGTTGAGCAGACTTAGTGTTATGTTTGAAGCCATGGTCCAGATCTAGTGTTATTATGTGTAAAGGAGTGGTGCAGATTTAGTGTTATGATGTGTGAAGCAGTGTTGCAGATTTAGTGTTATGATGTGCAAAGGAGTGGTGCAGATTTAGTATTATGATGTCTGAAGTAGTGCTGCAGATTAAGTGTTATGATGTGTGAAGCAGTAATGCGGATTTAGTGTTATCGTGTGTAAAGGAGTAATGCACAGTTGGTATTATGATTTGTGAAGTAGTGGTGCAAATTTACTGTTACATGTGAACTAGTGGTACAGATTTATTGTTATGATGTGTGAACAAGTAAAGCAGATTTAGTGTTATGATTTGTAATGGAGTGGTGCAGACTTAGTGTTATGTTAAGCCATGGTCCAGATTTAGCGTTATTATGTGTGAAAGAGTGGTGCAGATTTAGTGTTATGATGTGTAAAGGAGTGGTGCAGCTTTAGTGTTATGATATGTGAAAGAGTGTTGCAGATAAGTGTTATGTGTGAAGCAGTAATACAGATTTATTGTTATGGTGTGTGAAGGAGTAGTGCAGATTTAGTTTTACCATTTGTGACGAAGTTGTACAAATTTACTATTATATATGAAGAAGTGGTACAAATTCAGTGTTATGATGTGTGAAGGAGTGGTGCAGATTTAGTGTTATGGTATGTGAAGGAGTGGTGTAGATTTAGTATAACGTGAAGCAGTGGTAAAGAGGTACAGATTTAGTGTTATGACATGTTAAGGAGTAGTGCAGAGTTAGTATTATGATGTGTGAAATAGTGGTGCAGTTTTAATGCTATGATGTATGAAAAAGTGGTGCAGATTTAGTGTTATGATGTGTGAAGCAGTGGTGCAGATTCAGTGTTATGTTTGAAGGTGGGTCCACTTCAGAAGACTGACTAACCAAAAGAATGAATCCCAAAAGTCTGAAAACACAAAATACTGAAATTAGTTTTAATACAGGGGGAAAGACCCCCTGCACCCCTCAAGTGGGAGGCTGTGCCTACAACACCCCCTGCCAATTATTTATACCAACTTGAAGATCGCACAGCAATAGAGAAGGGGCAAGTTCCACCCTTTAGTATTTTGATTTTTCAGTATTTTGGGATTCAGTCTTTTGGTTTCTCAGACTTCTAAAGACCAGTGAAGGCATGGTGCAGATTTAATGTTATAATATGTGAAGGAGTGGTGCAGATCTATTGTTATGACACTTTAGGGGTGGTGCAGACTTTGTGTTCTGTGTGAAGCCGTAGTGCAGATTTAGTGTTCTGATGTGTGAAGCAGTGGTGCATATTTGGTGTTATGATGTGTGAAGGAGTGGGACAGATTTAGTGCTATGATGTGTGAAGAAATGATGCATATTTAGTCTTATGATGTATGATGGCCTGGTGTAGATTTAGTGTTATCACGTATGAAGGACTATTGCATATTTAACTTTATGATGTGTGAAAGAGTGCAGCAGATTATGATGTGCAAAGGAGTGGTGCAGATTTAGTGTTTTGTGTGATGGAGATGTGCAGATTTAGTATTATGTGTGAAGGACTGGTGCAGATTTAGTGTTATGATGTGTGAAGGAGTGGTGCATATTTAGTGTTATGATGTGTGAAGGACTGGTGCAGATTTAGTGTTATGATATGTGAAGGACTGGTGCATATTAAGATTTAGAATATGTGAAGTAGTAATGCAGATTTAGTATTTTGGTAAGTGAAAGAGTCGAGCAGAGTTAGCATTATGTGTGAAGCTATGGTTCAGATTTAGTGTTATTATGTGTGAAGGAGTGGTGCAGATTTAGTGTTATGATGTGTAAAGGTGTGATGCAGATTTAGTGTTATGATGTGCGAAGGACTGGTACAGATTAAGTGTTAGGATGTGTGAAGCAGTAAGCAGATTTAGTATTATGATGTGTGAAGAAGTGCAGATATAGTGTTATAATATGTGAAGCAGTAATGCAGATATATTGTTATGCTACATGAAGGAGTAGTGTGACGTTAGTATTATTATTGGTGAAGTAGTGGTGGAAATTTACTGTTATATGTGAACTACTGGTAGAGCTTTAGTGTTGCAATGTGTGAAGCACTGGTGCAGATTTAGTGTTATGATGTGTGAAGGAGTGGAGCAGACTTAGTGTTATGTGTGAAGCTGAGGTCCAGAGTTAGCGCTATTATGTGTGAAAGAGTGGTGCAGATTTAGTATTATGATGTATAAAGGAGTGTGCAGATTTGGTGTTATGATGTGTGAAAGAGTGTTGCAGATTAAGTGTTATAATATGTGAAGCAGTAATGTGAATGTATTGTTATGGTGTGTGAAGGAGTAGTACAAATTTAGTATTATGATTTATGAAACAGTTGTACAAATTTACTGTTATATGTGAAGGAGTGGTACGGATTCAGTGTTATGATATGTGAAAGAGTGGTTGAGATTTAGTGTTATGATATGTTAAGGAGTGGTGCCATTTAGTATTACATGTGAAGCAGTGATGCAGGTTTAGTGTTATGATGTGTTAAGGAGTAGTGCAGATTTAGTATTATGATTTGTGAAGTAGTGGTGCAGATTTAGTGCTATGATGTATGAAAAAGTTCTGCATATTTAGTGTTATGATGTGTGAAAGAGTGATGAAGATTTAGTGTTATGATTTGTGAAGGAGTGGTGTAGATTTAGTGTTATGTATGAAGGCGGGATACTTCAGAAGCCTAACAAACCAAAAGACTGTATCCCAAAATACTGGAAACTCAAAACACTGAAAACATTTTTAATGCATGGGGTAAGCCCCCTGCCCCCCCCCTAATGTGGTGGACTGCACCACCACACCAGCTGATAATTATATATACCAACTCTAAGCTCACACAAAAGTGGAGAAGGGGCAAATTTCATCCTTCAGTATTTTGAGTTTTCACTATTTTGGGATTCAGTCTTTTGGTTTGTCAGACTTCTAAAGTAGATCAGTAAAGGCATGATACATATTTAGTGCAATGCTATGTGAAGGAGTGGTGCAGATTCAGTGTTATGATTTGAGAAGCAGTGGTGCAGACTTTATGTTATATGTTGAAGAGTGGTGCTGATTTAGTGTTATGATGTATGAAGTAGTGGTGCAGGATTACTTTTCTGCTGTGGAAATGAGTGGTACAGATTGAATGTTATGACGTGCAAAGGAATGGTACAGATTTAGTATTATGATGTGTGAAGGAGTAGTGCAGATTTAGTGTTATGATGTGTGAAACAACAGGTGCAGATTTAGTGTTAGGATGTGTGAAGAAGTATTGTTTATTTAGTGGCATGATATATGAAAAAGTGACACAGATTTAGAGTTATGATGTGTGATGTAGTGGTGCAGATTAAGTGTTAAAATGTGTGAATGAGTGTTGCAGATTTAGTGTTATGTTGTATGAAGGAGTGGTGCAGATTTAGTGTTGTGATGTGTAAAGGAGTGGTGCATAGTTAATATGATGATTCTGATGAGTGACCAGTGTGCGATTGAATGTAACAACATTAGTATCATGTGGGACAGAGCAACACAGCATTTTGACTTATAACAGAAACTCACCAGTTCATTGTTATTGTTTTCACTGTGAAAAGTGATATGAAGTCCAAAAAAGTGTCACAGCATTAGTATTATGTGTGAATGAGTGATCAGGATTAGTTTTATGATGTGCACTGGAGTGTCATAGCATTAGCATAATGATTTGTGAAAAGTGTGACACAGCATTTGCATTGGATGTAAAGGCACAGCATTTGTATTATTATTATTATGTATAAGTGAATGGCACAGCACATGTGTTAGAATAAATGAAAGAAATGCACAATGTTAGTGATATTGTATTAAATGAATAGCACGTTAATGTTACAAAGTGTGATGAACTAGCACAGCATTAATATAATATTGTATGCAGTGATGACTGAGCATTATGATGTCCAAGGGAAAGGCACAACATTCATATTGTGATGCCGCAGGTAACAAGAATATAAACATAGTATACACCTTCGTAGAAAGAATGTAGATAAAGAACATAACAGATGTCTTCTGGTACCTCAGAAACATAAGTAGGTATGTGAAGTTGCTCCTTTTAAAATAGAGGGTCAAAAAGTGATGTTACAGAGAATTTTGAGGCATAGTATCAAAATGTACTTATGTACAGAGGAAGTAATGTATGTGAGGTGAAGAATCATCAAACAGAAGCCCTATGATTCAGGCAAGAAAGATACATGGAAAATAATTAAGAGAATAAATCAGACAGGCATGCAGAAGTGCTTATACTACCATGCATGCAAAGGTGACATAGGAGGTGTGATGTTTGCAATCTACAGAGCACACAGAGCACTGGTAAACTGAACAAATCCGATGTGCCATTACAGTTGTTTCTGAAGTATTTCTAACACTACACTGCCTTACTGTACCAGGCACTAGAATGCACTGTTAGAAAGGGTATCTTACTGTTCAGGTAACTATGGCAACTATACATTATTTTTCATGATGTGTTTAATGAAGCTTTGTAAAGAGGCAGGCTGCCTGATTTATTAGTATGCATAGATGCACAACTGCATATCTTACTGTTACTGTGTTTGGCTAAGCAGAGATAACATTCATATAATGAAGCTCGTCCTTTCATGAGAAAAATGAACTGTTGAATTTTTTCCTTCTTTTGTTTAGCACTGCATGCAACAGTGAACTATGCCTTTGTTGTCTTTAAAATATTTTACATATATATATATATATATATATATATATATATATATATATATATATATATATATGAATATGAGAAGCTTCACCATTTATTGCTAAGTACTATGTCTTATGTCTGATAATGTGAGTGTAGTTTTTCTACCATACAATAACATTTTTTTTATTTTTATTAACTAAGTGAAACAAGTATATCTTTTATCTGGGATATCATGGTAAATTAAATAACTTATTTGGAGTCACTCACACATTGTTCAAGTATATTCTAAGGCAGTTAAATCCCAGGCCTGCATCATATGGCAGTTTTAGTGCATACTACTTCTTATCAATAAGTAAATGCCCTTATTATTTTGTATAATCACAGCTAGTATGAAATGAATGCCACATATGTACATGAAGGGTTCCTAAATGCCATATACCCACTGCTAACTGAAAGTATATGTTACTTTATCACAAATATATAACAATGAACAGGCTTCATATTTTTGTGGAGAGTGCCAATTCAGAAGATGAAAAAATAGTATGTGGTACAGTCTGTTCAGTGTTTGACTAATATTCTCAACATTTTCCTTCTTTCAGGAATTTTATAACTGATCTCTTGGGGGAAAAACAAATGTTTATTTTCAGAATTTGTAAATTCTCCTTGTTAAAGCTAATCAGGCACCCTGCATGAAATAGTGACTTGTAAGATACCTACGAGAATGTTACAGATTAAAATTATGCAAGGCCTTTTGGAATACTGGCTGTGAATCTTCTGTACCATACCTCTTAGCCAAAAAGAATGAGGGGGCAAAGGCTCAAAAATGGGGAAATATTTTAATTATTCCTCTTATAAACTTAGAAATTTGTTAGAATAACATGATTTGCATTTTCATGCGTTTTATTAAGGAAATGAAGTTTTACACTTAAATGTCTGTCATTTAATGACTTCAGTTCTCTAAAATATGAGGCAAAAGTCTGGACATTCTACAAAAATCTGGACAGTTGAGAGGTATGCTTTTCTGTTCTTTACATATGTGATATCAAACTAACTTTGATGACGTTTTTTTACAGTTTCCTGAATATATGCTGGTGAACAAAAAGACTACCTTCCCCATCCCAGAGCTGCATTTACAATACAAAGTAAGATTATTTTTTTAAAGGTTGAGTCCATCTCATCCTAATTACGCCATCTAGGAAGTTACTTATACCCTATCATGCCTCTTAACTCATCACCAGTCTGGCAGTCAGTTCAATTATTTCTGTCATAATCTCTAATCTGTCTACTTCTGTTCAGTTTAGTTCATGAATTATACAATTTTTGATGTTTGCATCTCCCATGCAAGTGCTGAAGTTGTCTTATCAGATATGATCTTGTTTTAAATTAACAATTTTTCAAAGAAATTTGCTTTTTTGTTATCTGTTGTACTCATATCACTCCAGCAGAACTGCTGCTACAGAACATTGTTATATTTGTTTTTGTTACAAAAAAGCAAGATTGATTTAATTTATTTTTTATGCGGCTACTTCTGTACCCATTACTCTATTAGCTAAGAGCCATGACTGGTTAATGTACCACAGTGTCCCTAATGCTTCCTTCTGTCGACTACAGTGAGCTGTGATGATACTTCTGCTGTTTTACTTTTGAGCGGGATACATTAAGTTGCAACATGAAAATGCATACAAGCTGTTCCTCTTTAGTCTGACATTGAACATGATATGCTGGGCCCCGCTCATCAGAAAACAGAATAATGTAATCTCCTGCAATGAGGCATTCCGCTCCTGATGTCTCTCCCCATCCCACCAGCTGATGTTATGAATGTGACTTGCAGTACACTAACAACCACAGCAGAAATATATGTTCAGAATGAAGGCTCTAGACCCTGTCTATTCACAATATATTAAGGTATTGATATTTTTCTTGCTGTGCTGACCCTGTCAAGTCCTCTCTCTCCCTTTACATTATGTACTGCTCTCTTTGTCTCTCTCAATCTATTTTTCACTGTTTTAATTTTAGAGGGACTTTTTGTTTTTCTGTTGGTCTTTCTGCACGGTATTGGTACAGCCGTATAAATCTTACATTTTGGATTGTGGCAGCATGGTGTTGTTTGGATAAGTCAAAAGAAAAGATCATCAGTACAGTTTATCATCTTTCTTCCAAACAGTTACATGATGATGTTAATAGTGCCGACCCTGAGAGGTTCGCAGTCAATCTTCGTTCTGTCAGTCCCTGCTTACGTTTCAGTCTTTTCACATGCTGCATATTTAAATGGCACATTCTGATTTCATTCTTAGGTAAATTTTAATGATGCAAGTCCTTTAACCAGTGGAAATGTAATATAATTATTATTGTCCATCACTAGGGGTATTCCAGTTAGTGTAAACCAAGCCAGAAAATAAAAGTAACTATGCAGCTTCCACTCATATAGATAAATGTTTGTGTTGTAATTGTTTACAGAGTGTATCAATTTCCTTCCAAATGTTGCTCTTCTGGAGCAACAAAGATAAGTGATTTGCAAATCCTGACACTGTGTTTTATTGTTTCTTACAAGGCAAGTAACTGGCTAGGTTTAGCACTAGTTAAACTGATGATACAAATAATTGCAATCTTGAATATATCATAATGTTTGGAGATGTGTAGGGAAACATTAAGAGTCTACTATCATTAATTGCATGATTCTTAAAAGGAAACATGATTACTGGAAAGTAAAACAACTCAATCATTTGGAAGGCATGCACTCCAAATGACAGCTTTTCTTACATTGCAGAACCACGGCTTACAAAAATAATTTTTTTCAATGTGCATTTCCCAGCACCATGGCTTCTCTATGTGTACCTCCTCTGAGTTCACACAAACTTAGCAAAGAGGGAAAGGGTAGAAAACAAAAGTAAAATTGAATTATTCCCATTTCTCTAACTCTTGCAAATGAGTAACAAAGTACATAAAGTGTGACATAATATGTTTCAGAGCACTGACACTTCAGCTACAGGAACACGGTGATCCTCCTGTTTTAATGATCCAATATTAACTGATGCAAGGGTTGAAAAGGTGTATGCTTCCTAAAAATATCTACTGTTCAGCATGTTTCATATCACAAAAAATGTCTGCATACTGATAGTAACTGTGTAGTTATTATGGACTCAATGGTGCATACAATTGAGGGATTGCACTGACAGGAAAAGCTTTATTATAGACACAGGAATAGAACACACAGACCAGCAAAAGTTCTCACAAATGCCGGTTGCCTATCAAAAGTGCATTTTGACAGCATACAATACAGTATCCTCAAGAAAAGCCAGTTAGTGAACAAGTGAAAGTTATAGAACCTTTTCAGTGAAAATCTCTTCAAGGTTCCTTCAGAAAACACAGAATTGCTAACTAGTCAATGGGTGAAAGATAGATAATTCAGTTATTAGGTTCATAGGTTCATAGGATGATACTAGGCTATTGGCCTGGAGGCCTTTATAAGCCTAGCCAAGAATTTTGCTCATGTTCCAACAAAGTCAGCACCTGTTACCCCTGTCCAGCAGGTACACAGGTGGGATCCCAGGGGTGTATTTTCTGTTTCCCATCCAGTCATCCAGGTTCCTCTTAAAGAGGGTTAGTGAGGTATTTTACTTGACATGGAGAGGGAGTCTATTCCACAGATGGGGGAGTCTTTGGGACACAAATCTATCCTGCCAACAAGTTCTGTTAATGTCACAGAACAGGTTGAGGTCTTGTGTGTGGATTGCGTGAGTGGAGTTTGACTTACGGGTATGGCGAACTCCATCAAGGCTGGGTCTGAAATGGCCTTGTATGCCAGACACAGGTCACCTCTGCGCAGTCTGTATGAGACTGAGTAGAGGGACAGGGCTTTTAGCCTATCTGTATAGGATCATCGAACGTTACTAGACTAATGGCCCTGGTGCCCTTGCAATCCTAGCCAAGAGTTTATCCGCAAAAAATGAAACCTCTTTCTGCACATGTTGCCCCTGTCAGTGAGGTACACAGTTGGAACCCCTGTGACAAATTTGTGGTTTCCCATCCACTCATCAAGGTTGTGCTTGAAGAGGGTCAACAAGGTACTCTGTCTGATGTGTATGGGAAGGCTATTCCAGAGATGGGGCAGGTGTGGGAGACAAACCTGTCTGTCTAGCAGGTTTTGTTCATATCACATATTAGATTCAGACCTTTTGAGTGCGTAATGTGTGAAGAGTTAGACTTGCAGATATGGAGCATCTCTAGTAGGGCATGGGCTGAGATTGCCTTGTAGATGAGACACAGATTACCCCTGAGCAATCTGTATGATACCGAGTAGAGTCATAGTGATTTGAGCCTATCTACATAGGACAGGTGTTGGAGGCCATGGATTCTCTTTGTGAGGTATTTCTGTGGCTTTTCCAGTTGGTGCAGATGTTTGGAGAGGTACATACCAAATGGAGCATTATACTCAATTATTGGTCTAATGAGGGAGGAGTATAAAGAGATAATAACCTACTTTTTTCTGGATGCAATCCCTTTACTTAAGAGAGAAACCAAGTAAAAGGCTTTTCTGACCACTGCTGCTACATGATGGTCGAATGTGATATTGTTGTCAACCTGAGTACCCAGGTCTCTCACCACAGGTTGTATACTCAGGTTGTTGCCGTTGATGTGGTAATCAGTAGGGGCCATGTTTTTTCCGAATGGTATGATGATACATCTTTTTGCATTTAACTTGAGGCCATGACTTTGGCACCAGTCATTAGTTGCTGTGAGACCCTCTTGCAGTATGTTATCATTTTGGGAGCCAATGACAGCACCCAACTTACAGTTGTCTGCAAACCTATTATGCATTACCCTGTGTTTCTGAGCTCTTGTTCCCTGATTTACCTTAACTATTGAATGCCCATTTCTCAGACATTGTGAGCTGGTCTCAGATCTGCAATATGTTTCAAAACAGCTGTTGTGTCACAGCAACCACAGATGGATATTTGACCATCTGATCTCTTACCGGAAAATTCTGAATAATTTCTTGTTTATTCTATTTAAAACTGTGTTTAGGTCATAGACCTCTGAAGAGAAATTCTCATGCAATTAATGTAGCACCTTTGAGTGTACTTTACAATACTATGTCACCCCTTTTTATGGGGAAACACAAGTGCAATGCTCATCACTGACTTTTGTAACATAAATAATCACACCAATGGTATATAATTCAATGGATACAGAGTTTTACTTTTGCACTTATAAATATTGTCTGAGTATGGTGATAATACTTATATGAGCATTGGCATCATGTTTATAGCAGTATATTTGGCTAATAATTGAACCAAATTATATTCTGTTTTCATTATATATACAAACACATAGCTATATGTATGTATAGATATGCTTTCATAGCAGATGTCTACATCCTGTCACACTTGAAAAGAAATCAACTTTGTTAAATGAAAACATTTATACAGTGGGAAACATATTTCTTGTTTATTTCCTGGATGAATTGTAAAGGAAAACACAATAATAATCATTTTACAAAATAAAATAAACAAGTGTTTTTGTTTAGGTATGTTTTAGTTTCAGTACTCAGGCAACCCATGGGCAGTCAGTGTTGGTCTGCTAGACAATAGTTAATTGGAAATTTCACTTTCTGGTAAAACAATAAGACCTAGATCAAAAGCTTAGCTATTCCCTTCAACACCTCCAGTGTGATAGCATAACTTTAACGGTGAGCATTTTCTGATGACATATGGTTTCCATTTGTTCGAGTAGTTATTGGTCCTTCTATTTATTGTATTTTGTAGTGCTTTGTGCCATGCTTGCCCTGTTTGTAATTTTGCAAGAACACTGCTTCTGCTTTGCAAAGTGAGCACCCGTTGGCCACTGTTTTGCAGTAGGGAGATCTCATATTGCCACTGTAGCCCTAGTCTGTTCTTTTGGTTTCATCATCTTTTCTTTCCCTGAGTCTGATCACATGACTTGCCTTGCTCGCTAATACATGTTTAAATAACAGGCTTATGGCACGGCTCCATCACCAAGGGATTCTGAAGTTGGCAAGCTCTCTGAATACAGTTTAATTCTTGTTTCCATTGGATACCTTTGGGCATGGCAACTCATTCTTTTGTCAATATTCTCAATTACATTTTTATAACTCTTTGGCATGTGGCCAAAGTGGACTCTCTTTTCTGTGTGTAGTATCATGAATCTCAGTTTATTCTTAAAATTTATGGGTAGCAAAGGCTGAACTGTTGTCAGTCACCACTACTCAAGTTGCTGACACTTTGTCTTTTTGTTGGCATTGTTGTATATGGTAATGTAGAAGGCACTAGCTGTACAAACTGGAGTGTTGAATGATCCAAAAAGGCAACTAATAAACATTTGTTGCTGTATACTGCCACATAAAAGTCAGTGTACAAATGATTAATGCTTATTTGGGGCATTCTAGTATTTATACTTAATAATAATAATAATAATAATAATAAAAATCCCATTTGTTAACCAGGTAGGCCCACCGGAGAGACAGTTCCTTTGCAGGGGTGACCCAGGAGCAATATCCGATTAAGTGACTTGCTCAAAGTCACACAGCAGGCAAATAAGAGCTGAAGGAATCCAACCTTGCGCCATAGAAACTACAGCACTTAGCCAGCACTCAGCCTTAACTCTGTACCAACTGCTAGGCCTGAGCAATTTTCACTTGTATTGTATTATTATGACATGGCTGACAGTCTGCATTTTCTTCAGATTCATTTGAACTGTTTTAATTACTGGGTACCTGACGTTCCACTGTCACGTTTGCACTCGTTTTCTTCTGTCTCATATTGTCATCTCCTCTCTCTTCTCCCTCTTTCTCTATTTCTAGGGCAGATATGTTTCTTTACCAGGAAAAATTTTCTTTCCTACATAATGACCTAACAAATGTGATTGTTTTCCTTCTAATTTAAGAAAAAGGAATTTTTAGTGCTCAGACTTTTATACTGACCTGTTCTTTAATATAGCATCCAATAGTCACTGTTGTTTTTGAATTGAACAAGCATAATCTTTTCCTGGCTTTCTGGGATTGTATAATTAAGCAATAACCAATGACATTGGTGTGTTATAATATGATTTACGATTTATATTGGGACTATAATTGCCTGGGTCAGTGGATGCTCACCTTTGTGTAGAGGGATGACAGTTGCTGTCCTCCATTCAGCTGTGAAGAAGCCGATACTCAGGCTTTGCTTAAATAGGGTTCCTAATGGAGCTGAGTGCTCATGCCTGAGTTCATGTAGGACACAGCCAGGGATGTTGTCAGGTCCCATGGAGACTGTAATTTGCCTTTGAAAGGGCATTAAAGACCTGCTCCCTGGTGATGAGGGGAGGGGGGCAGGTGCTGGAGATGTCCTTGTTTACTGATGGTGGGTACAGGGGGTTGAGGTTTTCACTGAACCTCTCTGCCAGCAGGTTAGCTATATCTACAGCATTTGTGTATGTGGTGTTCTTGACCACCATTTCAGAGCAGATTTGGTTGTTACCTTTGAGATTGGGAACATATATGAAGAAGGCCTTGTGATTGTCCTTAGTGGGTGTGGCCAATTAGGACTCGAAGGTAGCCTTAGAGGATTTCACCAGTGACCTTATTAGCCTGTTCAAAGGAGAGATTGCTTTCAACTTGCATCTGCTCCTTCTTGGTCCTGGACAGCAATTTTTTCCTTTTATTATAGAGTTTGTTTATTGCTGCTTTCCACCGGACAGGTTTACTCTTCCTCGAGGAAGATGATTTGGTCCTGTCAGGTATTCCTGAGTCCATACTGCTATGTAGGTGCTTATATAGTTTTTTAGTGTAGGCTTTGACATTAGTGCTAGTTCCAACTGAAGGGATGGTGACTGTGAAGCTTCTTATACCTGCTCTCAGGAGATTGTAGTTAGCTTTGGAAAAGTGTTTTGTTTGACCGTGACAGTGGGGGGGGGGGGGGTCAGAGAAGATGGTGACTTCTAAAGTGATCACTTTATGGTCAGATCTTACCAAGGAAGAAGACATTGCAGGGTTGCTACAGTGGCTACACATGTTGGTTAATACCAGGTCTAGGATATTTTCATCTCTTGTAGGGGTATAAACCAGCTGATCTAATGCACTGGCATTGACAAAGTCAAGGAATCTCTGGCCATTTATGTTTAGACTAGAATATGTCTCCCACTCTATGGTCAGGTAGTTAAAGTTAGCCAGGATCAGGGTAGAGGGTTCAATCTTGATGGATTCAAGCAAGTCCAGATAGGCAGAGTGGGCATCCTGAGCCATGGTTAGGGGTCTGTAGCTAGCTATGATTTGAATAGGTACTTTGTGAACATTTAACTGCACTTGGAGTGTTTCCTGTATGTCATACTGTTTGACCAGCCTGGAGGTGTATATATCTTTGATAAATATTGAAACTCCACCTCCTTTGGCTTTGTAGCCCTCTGTTTGGGATCTGCAGCTTTGAACCATGTTTCAATGACTGCACAAATATCAGCATCTTCCAGGGTGAGGAATGCTTGCAGTGAGTGTAGTTTCATGCTAGTATGCTTGTATATCAAGGTTCCTAAAAAAGTTGCCTCTTCAATTCTCAATCATTTTGGGCAGAACACATTTTCTAAATGTTCTGCCTGTCAGAAGGAATGTGAAAAACTTACAAATGTACTTAACTTTTGAATGCAGAATACTTATGAATGTAGCATACTTAATGTAGAATACTTACAAATGTAGCATACTTACTAATGTAGTATACTTATGAATACGGAATACTTACAAATCTTGCATACTTATTAATGTAGAATACTTATGAATCTAGAATTCTTACAAATGCAGCATACTTACTAATGTAGTATACTTATGAGTGTAGAATAGCATACTTACTAATGTAGTATAATACTTACAAATGAAGCATACTTACTAATGTAGTATACTTATGAATGTAGAAAACTTACAAATCTAGCATACTTACTAATGTAGAATACTTATAAATGTAGAATACTTACAAATGTAACATACTTACTAATGTAGTATACTTATGAATGCAGCATACTTACAAATGTAGCATACTTACTAATGTAGTATACTTATGAATGCAGAATAGTTATGAATGTAGTAGCATACTTACTAGTGTAATATACTTATGAATGCAAAATACATAGGAATGTATCATACGTACTAATATAGAATACGTATGAATGAAGAATACTTACAAATGTAGCATACTTACTAATGTAGAATACTTATGAATGTAGAATACTTACATGTGTAGCATACTTACTAATGTACTTATGAATGCAGAATACTTACAAATGTAGCATACTTACTAATATAGTATACTTATGAATGCAGAATACTTACAAATGTAGCCTACTTCCTAGTGTAGTATACTTATGAATGAATGCAGAATACTTGCAAATGTAGCACACTTACTAATGTAGTATACTTATGAATGTAGAATACTTGCAAATGTATCATACTTACTAATGTAGTATATTTATGAATGCAGAATACTTACAAATGTAGCATTCTTACTAATGTAGAATACATATGAGTGTAGAATACTTACAAATGTAGCATACGTACTAATGTACTTATGAATGCAGAATACTTACACATGTAGCATACTTACTAATGTAGAATACTTATGAATGCAGAATACTTACAAATGTAGCATATTTACTAATGTAGAATACTTACAAATGTAGCATACTTACTAATGTAGTATACTTATGAATGCAGAATGCTTACAAATGTAGCATACTTACTAATGTAGTATACTTATGAATGTAGATTACTTACAAATGTTGCATAAATACTAATGTAGTATGCTTATGAAGACTGAATACTTACAAATCTAGCATACTTACTAATGTAGAATACTTATGAATGTAGAATACTTACAAATGTAGCATACTTAACTAATGTAGTATACTTATGAATGTAGAATGCTTATAAATGTAGCATACTTACTAATGTAGTATACTTATGAAGGCAGAATACTTACAAATGTAGCATACTTACTAATGTAGAATACTTATGAGTGTAGAATACTTAGAAATGTAGTATACTTACTAATGTAGTATACTTATGAATGCAGAATACTTACAAATGTAGCATACATACTAATATAGAGTACTTATGAATGCAGAATACTTACAAATATTGCATACTTACTAATATAGTATACTTATGAATGCAGATTAAAAAAATAATAACAACTGTCAGCGAAAGTCAAGACTATAAGAAATGCACACAATACTCCGTTCGCTGTACTTGGTGTCTAGGTCCCACAAATGACACAAGTGTGGATCCAGAAAGAACACTTCTTTATTTACAATTACAAGACTCTTTGTACTCCTCATTAAGGGCTTTCATCTAATAAAAATAGACTTCATCAGAACACGATCCTTAGTTACATGCTGGGTTATATATAAATGTTCAACCAATCATACTAGTTGATTAATCAATCAACTCAATATACTAATTAAAGTGCTCAGTGCATTAGTTAAAAATCACTCATATATAATATACAATTCATTTTAAGCTGATGTCACAAATATGCATATACAACATGCTAAAACATAAAATAATAAATGAACACAAGATGTATAATATTGTAAAAACACTATTCAATTATTACTTAAGTTCATATACATAACCTACTACCCTAAATGTGTATTCATTTCAAATTTTAAATTCCAAAACAGGCTTTATAGAAATGCTATCATTAATTCTTGGGTATGTGGTTGCATTTAACAAAAATTGCCACATAGTTTCTCTTTCCCCCAATTTCTTACTAATATTACCACCCCTGGGATTAGCCATTATTTGTTCTAAAATTGTGAATTTAAATGTATTGCAACTTGGACTTTTGACAAGGTGTCTATATAATGCATTATTTATATCCTTTTTTCTTATGCAGTAAAAGTGGTCGTAAATTCTATTTCTTAAGCACCTGTCAGTTTTGCCCACATAATAACTTGGGCACTTTGTACATTTGGCTAAATAAATCACATGTTGGGTATGACAATTACCATTCTTAAACCTTATTACAGTTTGATTAATATCCTCCAATGTGAGGGTGGTGTCTTCCATTACAGCACAACATTGGTTGCACTGTCCACACTTACGGGTGGCACCTTCCTTTCTTTTGTTTTTACCAGTAAAGGGCTTACTCTTAAATTTATTCTTTAAATTTTGTAAAAATGAAAAAGTAGAATCCGGCCTGGCAGCAAAAGAAAACCTTTTAATTAAAACAATCCAAAGTACAATCAGTAAAAAGCAATATTCCAGGTAAGTACTTTTGTTTGTCACACTGACAAACTTCTTCTGACAATAAGAAACATCGCTTCCTTCTGTTAAAACCATTAGAAATTCCCTCCTTTCAATACTATTGGTCCATTTCGCAAAAAACATGATGTCAGCAAAATGACAGCAAATTCACCCCCCCACCTTAGACACAAAAGACTGAAGCATATCTAAAAGCTGTAGTCATATAAATAAACTGAATATACCTCAAATAATTGCATTATAAAACCATTGTAAAACATTGAAACTATCAATATATATATAATAAACATCCCAAATACTGAGAATACGTGTAATACTTACGTAAATAGTTATAAATGTAAAATAAACATAAAATAATGAAAAAATGAAAAATTATGGCCACAATATGCTGAACGCACGCATAGTTAGGTGGTGTATAAATGTGAATGTTTTATGTATAAAATACAAGTATGGTGAATAATAAAAGTATAATACTAACAATAATAAAAGGTAAAAGGTATAATAGTAAATATAATAAGGTATAATAACCATTATGAATATTGATGATGGAAAAATAAATAATAGAATAAATTATCTCTCCAGCGATTTTAATTTTAATATGCTGTTGAGGGAAAGAGACTCATTCAGGCCTGGCCAAAAATGTGGGCACGGGCGAATTTGCCACCCCAATTCCATTTTTTCTAAATGGGCTGGCCATGCTCCCCCCTATCATTGTTTTTTAAAATATCTAAAACAATTAATTTAAACTGATGTGTGGGGTTTAAGCAAATGTGTTTTGCTAAAGCAATATTTTCAACTTTGTCTCTAATAGCTCTAAGATGTTCACCCATCCTTTCTTTCAGTTTCCTTTCTGTTTTCCCCACATAAAATGATATGCAATGGGTGCACATGGCACAATAAACAACCTTTTCAGAAAAACAACAAAATCTACACATGATCTTTATATATTGCCCATTTACAAGAACCCCACAGGTTTCTAAAATAAGGTTCCAAAATTTTCATCGACCACATTTATACATGTAGCCTTGACAGTTGTTATTAAAAGTAGTCTCAAAACATGTCTTGAGGTTGTAACCTTTTTTGTACACAATGGGGGGATGTATATCTAATTTATTCCTGAGCAAAGAATCATTCAACAAAAAAGCCCAATTTTTCTCTAAAATAGATCTAATAGCAGAGCTATCGGAATTAAAGGTGGTAACAAAACTACACTTAAAATTCCGATTAGTAGTATTATTGTTATTAGTAGAAGTAACCGGATTGTTCTCTCATTATGTATTGTTGAATGTACATTATCATTATTGCTTGGAATAAAAATATCCGGGTTTGTTTCTTGCACAATTTGTTAACAAGGGTTTAAAGTGACCGACACTTCTCTTAGTGCGAACCTCCTATATAACATCATCCACCAAAGGAATTGGGTAACCTCTGTGTAAAAACATGGTTTTTAGAAGTTCACATTCAGATATGAAGTCATCCCATTTAGTGACCATTCTAGCTGCCCTCACAATTGTCCCTTTAGGACAGCTCGTTTCCGTGTATGTGGATGGCAGCTTTCATAGTGCAAACAACTATTCCTGTAGGTTTCCTTGCGGAAGATTTTTGATATAAAGGAATCAGTTTCGTAATCTTTTCTCAATAGAACATGTAAGTAAGAAATCTGGTTAAAATCCTTAACAGCTGTAAATTTTAAAAAAGAAGTGGTTTGATTAATATAATTCATAAAGTCATCAATTAGTGTACTTCCACCATTCCGCAAAATAAATATATCATCTAAAAAACGTAGGTATATCTTACAATACTGAAAAAATGTAGATGGAAAAATGTATTGTTCTTCCCATACACACATGACTATATTTGCGTATAGGCCTCAGCACGGAGAACCCATAGCTACTCCTTCATTCTGTAAGAATAATTTACTGTTAAACATTATAAAGTTGTTTTTAAGTACAATGTCCAGCAGTTGTTCATACAGGTTGATTTTACTTTGTGTGAAACCCATTTTAGTCAGGAAATTATTTACCCATTCGATACCAGTCCCATGTGGTATGACAGAATATAAATCCTTTACATCCATAGTAATTAATATATCTGTTTTATCAAATTGGGCTTGTTTTACCCTGGTTAGAAAGTCCCAAGAGTCTTTGCACAAGTGAGACTCTGCCATAACTAACTGTTTTAATTTTCCATCCAAGTATTTGGCTATAGAATTAGTTATCAAACCTTGTGCATCGACAATGGGTCTCATAGTTGGTTTTATAATGTTCTTATGGATTTTAGGGAATCCAAACAGGACAGGTCTCCTGGGACGTATTACAGTCATGTAATTTAACTCATCCATATCAATACCACTCTCAATAAAAATATCACATAAAATGCTCCTTATATGCCTGTGGGCTCCATTCATTTCATTTATGGAACTTGGGCTATAAGTATGACTGGTTAAAATGTCTTCCATGTTATGTAAGTAATCACTTTTATTAAAAATAACCATACCACCCCCCTTGTCAGGTGTTATTAACTGGATATTTTTAGAATTCATTAACATTTTTACATCACTGTTCTCAGTTCTAGTTAGATTGTACCTCTTTTTGCAATGTTTGTCAATAGTTCGGAGGTCCAATTCACACATTTTTTCAAAAAACTTCTAAATTGGGGTGTAGTGGTGGTTGTATGTACTGGAAACATAAAATGGATTGATCAATTGCATATTTGGCTGAAATAAAAAAGACAAATTAAGGTTATGCACAAATAATTTTAGATCAATAATAGTTTGAACTAGATTGATGCTCTGATTAGGGACAAACGTTATACCCCTCGATAACAAATCACAAATAGATGCATCAAATTCTAAACAAGAGTAATTATACACAGTAAAATCATTTGCTCTATTAGTCAGAATTTAAAGTTCAGGGTGAGTGTTAGGGCTCATTGCCTGCAACCTCGCCATGGTCCCTTGTAGTTGTTGCCCCACTCCCTGTTCATGTAGGACCTGTTCTATTGTTGTTCGCCCCTGGCTGGCCAGCTGTTCCCGGCTTGGGGATTGTACTGCTTTTGTTTCTGTTGTATCCTTTCTGATCTCTTCAAGGGGGGATACATATCCATGTCTAAAAAAAACATTTTCATTGTTATCAGTCGCTTCATTCCTGTTCTTGTAAGCTTGGCCCTCATGTTGATTGACTAGAAGAGAGTTATCAGTCAATTTTGAACCCCATTGCTGTGATTTTGGGGGTAGGGAATATGCATTGTTGTTCTGATATGCAAATACATCACGTTTAATGTTTTTGGTTTTCCTTTCTTTGATTATATTCATTTTCTCATCTATTAATTTAAAAACTCTCTCATAGTCAAAGTTATAATGATTAAACCCTGAATCTTGTTTCACTAATTTATCCAATTCATCAGCTTTTTTGTTAGAGCTTCAATGGTTTTGCAATTGTCATTAATAACTAATGTCATATAATCAGCACCAAATTTGTCAAATAATTTCAATAATTCATTACGTAGGCTTGCGAAAGAGAACGCTGTTCTAAAGCATCAAGTCTATCAGTTAGACATTGAATTAAAATAGTTAAATCTCCAAGTGCATTATTTTGTGTTTCATTTGTCTCGGCCAAAGCCGGTTCCATGATGCTCACAGCACGAACCAAACTTGCAATAAGAGCCACACAAAACCAAGTAAAAATGAAAAAGTAGAATCCGGTCTGGCAGCAAAAGAAAACCTTTTAATTAAAACAATCCAAAGTACAATCAGTAAAAAGCAATAATCCGGGTAAGCACTTTCATTTGTCACACTGCCAAACTTCTTCTGACAATAAGAAACATCACTTTCTTCTGTTAAAATCATTTGAAATTCCCTCCTTTCAATACTATTGGTCCATTTTGCAAAAAAAACATGATGTCAGCAAAATGACAGCAAATTCACCCCCCCCCACCTTAGACACACAAGACTGATGCATATCTAAAAGGTGTAGTCATATAAATAAACTGAATATACCTCAAATAATTGCATTATAAATCCATTGTAAAACCTTAAAACAGCGTTCTCTCTCGTAACTTCCATCTACATCCCTCCACCCTACTCCACCATGTGAAGCAAGTAATACCATTCAAGATAAAGTTAATTTAACTTCACCGTCTACCTGTTTACATTGAGAAGTGAATTTGCCTAACAAGGTGGCCAGTTTACCTACTGAACAACGCACAAACGCTCCTTCAAATTCTGCACAGCGGAGATCGCTGACAGCGTGGCTCAACAATACAATTGGATTTACACAAGTAAATACCCTCTCACAAGGTATGCAAAAATCTTTTCAGGACAAATTGTCTGATTTGGATTATGTGTTAATGAAAATAAAAAGCCTGCAAATGGATAACATTTACTTGGGTGAATGTTTAAGGAAGAATTTAGTGCCTAAAGGGCTACGTGTTTGGCGTTTTCCTACTGGATTGATACCTAATTCAAGCCTACATAATGAATTATTGAAATTATTTGACAAATTTGGTGCTGATTATATGACATTAGTTTTAATGACAATTGCAAAACCATTGAAGCTCTAACAAAAAAGCTGATGAATTGGATAAATTAGTGAAACAAGATTCAGGGTTTAATCATTATAACTGTGACTATGAGAGAGTTTTTAAATCAATAGATGAGAACATGAATATAATTAAAGAAAGGAAAAGCAAAAACATTGAACGTGATGTATTTGCATATCAGAACAACAATGCATATCCCCTACCCCCAAAATCACAGCAATGGGGTTCAAAATTGACTGATAACTCTCTTCTAGTCAATCAACATGAGGGCCAAGCTTACAACAACAGGAATAAAGCGACTGAAGCCACGTTGCTTCACTAGGGACGGCTTGCACCTGTCACCACTGAGCTTTCGGATATTGGCAAAGGCTCTTGCCACCCCCATAGTGCCTTTTTTAGGCAAGGCTCAAAAGTCAAACTCACCCCCATAGACAGCACAAGGAACAAGAAACTAAGGGTAATGCTGCTAAATGCCAGAAGTCTTAACCTCAAGATGCACGCACTTGAAGCTCTCCTCAGTATGGAGAACATTGATATCTTTGCAGTGACAGAAACCTGGTTCAAGGCTCCAGAGAGCACCCCAGCACTACCAGGCTATACCTCGTATCATGCTTTTCGGCCCCAAAACCCGGACCGAACCACAAAAGGAGGGGGAGTTTCCATATTTATCAAGGATATCCACACCTCCAGGTTAGTGGCATTGCACGAAGTATCAGAGACCATCCATGTGCAACTAACAGTGAGCAAGACTGTTTTTCAGTTTATAGCATCCTACAGACCACCCTCTCAAAGTCAGGAATCCCATTCGGCCTTCCTGAAAACATTGGAGAACATGAAGATCTCTCTGAACACCATTATATTGGGTGACTTCAACTACCCAAACATTGACTGGGAGCACTACTCAAGCACCAGCACCTTAGCCCAAAGATTCCTGGAAATTATAAACTCAAATGCTATGGAACAACTAGTCACCATTCCCACAAGAGGGCACAACATACTAGACCTGATCATTACCAACATGGGGACTCTATGCTCCACACTAGAAGTATATCCCTCATTGGTAAGATCAGACCATAAATTAATTTCACTGGATGTCCACATCCCGACCCCACCCCCAGCCCAGAAAACCACAGTGAAAAACTTCTCAAAAGCGAACTTCTCACTTCTCAAAACCGAAGTGGAATCCTTCAAGGCCCCAGGGCCAGTGGAAACTACAGCCCAAACTGCAGAATCCGATATAAATGCATTTTACGGACATCTCCAGGAATGCATGGATCATGCTATCTCAAAGAAAACCAAGACCCAATCATCCAAAGGCAGGCGTCCAGTCTGGTGGACCCCTGCCATAAATAAACTGTACAACAGAAGGAGGAAGCTACTACATGATAGAGCAAAATCCCTAATAGGGAAGGCATCTCTGATCAGTACTGGAAAAAAATTACGATCCCTCATAAAATCCTCCAAGGCCAGCTTCGAGAGAAAAATTGCACAGGACACCAAAGACAATCATAAGGCTTTTTTCAGTTATGTTAGAAACCTGGGATGCAACTCCCAGACTTGTTCTGAGTTGATTCTAAACGACAAAAAATACAATGAACCCACAGACATCGCCAATATCCTGGCAGACAGGTTCAGTGCAAACTTCTCCCGCCCCCTCCCCCCCCAAAAGAGCAAGTATCTATCCCGGCAGAAGGCTGCCTCCCAAACATCTCAGATGCTCAGGTGAAGGCTGCCCTCTCCAAAGCAAAAAACACTGCTTCCATGGGACCAGATGACATCCCAGGTTGCGTCCTACATGAACGACAAGAGGAACTAATCCCTCAAATACAACAGCTATACAATCTCAGCCTCACTACAGGATATGTGCCCACAGAATGGCGTACAGCAACAGTGGTCCCACTCCACAAAGGTGGAGCCTCTACGGACCCTGGAAACTATCGCCTCATAAGCCTGACTAGCTTAGTCTGCAAGACTATGGAGAGGATCATCATGGAGCTCATAAACAAAGACATTGGGGACCTACAGACACTAGATCCTACCCAGTTCGGCTTTGTCAAGGGCAGATCCTGCCTTTTGAACCTCGTTGACTTCTTTGAAACAGTCACCAAAGCCATAGATGAAGGGAAGGTAGTCCACACAGCCTATCTGGACCTTGCAAAGGCATTTGACACAATACCCCACTCGGGCATCATAGATAAGCTATCCAGCTTAAATATAAACCCCTATGTCACAAGATGGGTCGCAAACTGGCTCAAAGACAGAACCCACAGAGTGAGAGTTGCTGGAGCCATGTCAGACTCGAAACTGGTCACAAGTGGCGTCCCACAGGGTTCTGTCCTGGGACCACTCTTGTTCGGTATATACTTTTCCGAGGTACAGGCAAATGTGGGAGGACTATGGCTCACCAAGTTCGCAGACGACTGCAAACTGGGCACCATAATCAACTCTCCAGCTGACACAAACATCCTTCAAAAAGGTCTCACAGAGACAGATAACTGGTGCCAGCGCCATGGTTTAAAGCTAAATGCCAAAAAATGTATAGTCATACCCTTTGGCAAAAACAATGTGCCCACAAATTACCACATAGGCAGAAACCCATTAAGTACAGAGAAAGTTATTAGGGACCTGGGGACCCAAGTTGATAGCAATCCCTCCTTTGAAAACCACATTGCCAAAGTGGTTAGAAAGACCTTCTACATAGCCCACCTCATCATGAAGGGTTTCACATCTAGATAGAGAGGTAATCGTGCCCCTTTATTCATCCCTCATCAGGCCCATCATAGAATACAATGCCCCTTTTAGGATGTACCTTACCCAACACCTGCAGCAATTAGAAAGACCCCAAAAGTATCTCACCAAGAGGATCAAGGGTCTCAAACAGATGCCATATGCTGCTCGGTTAAAAAAACTCCAGCTCTACTCAGTTGCATACTGCCTACTTCGAGACGATCTATGCCTGACATACAAAGCTATGTCAAATCCAGAATTAATGGACATGCTCCACCTCAGTAAATCTAAATCCCTTAGAGCCACACGCTCGAGGGACTTGAACCTCAGCACAGAAATAAATAGAACTTGCTGGAGGGACAGGTTCATAACCCAGAGGCTCCCTTCGCTCTGGAATAGAATTCTAGTTAATGTGAGGCAGAGCACGTCACTGAATCTCTTCAAGAAGAATCTCGATAAGTGGATGGGGGATCATAGGTTTGTCCCAGGGATTACTCCTGTATCACTATTAGACAGAGGCACAGTAAACTAAACCTTAAAAAGGGAACAGTATACTCAAATCAAGGGGTGGCATAAGCCATACAGAATCAGGCTAGGCTTATAATTGCCCCAGGGCAGATAGCCTAGTATGAACCTATGAACCAATGAACCTATGATAACAATGAAAATGTTTTTTTAGACATGGATATGTATCCCCCCTTGAAGAGATCAGAAAGTATACAACAACAGAAATAAAATCAGTACAACCCCCAAGCCGGGAACAGCTGGTCAGTCAGGGGCGAACAACAATGGAACGGGTCCTGCATGAACAGGGGGAGGGGCAACAACTACAAGGGGCCATGGCGAGGTCGCAGGCAATGAGCCCTAACATTCACCCTGAACTTAAAATTCTGACTAATAGAGCAAATGATTTTACTGTGTATAATTACTCTTGTTTAGAATTTGATGCCTCTATTTGTGATTTGTTATCGAGAGGGTTAATATTTGTCCCTAATCAGAACATCAATCTAGTTCAAACTATTATTGATCTAAAATTATTTGTGCGTAAACTTAATTTGTCTTTTTTATTTCAGCCAAATATGCAATTGATCAATCCATTTTATGTTTCCAGTACATACAACCCACCACTACACCCCAATTTAGAAGTTTTTGAAAAAATGTGTGAATTGGACCTCCGAACTATTGACAAACATTGCAAAAAGAGGTACAATCTAACTAGAACTGAGAACAGTGATGTAAAAATGTTAATGAATTCTAAAAATATCAGGTTAATAACACCTGACAAGGGGGGGGTGGTATGGTTATTTTTAATAAAAGTGATTACTTACATAACATGGAAGACATTTTAACCAGTCATACTTATAGCCCAAGTTCCATAAATGAAATGAATGGAGCCCACAGGCGTATAAGGGGCATTTTATATGATCTTTTTATTAAGAGTTGTATTGATATGGATGAGTTAAATTACATAACTGTAATACGTCCCAGGACACCTGTCCTGTTTGGAGTCCCTAAAATCCACAAGAATATTATAAAACCACCTATGAGACCCATTGTCGATGCACAAGGTTCGATAACTAATCCTATAGCCAAATACTTGGATGGAAAATTAAAAGAGTTTGTTATGGCAGAATCTAACTTGTGCAAAGACTCTTGGGACGTTCTAACCAGGATAAAACAAGCCCAATTTGATAAAACAGATATATTAATTACTATGGATGTAAAGGATTTATATTCTGTCATACCACATGGGACTGGTATCGAATGGGTAAATAATTTCCTGACTAAAATGAGTTTCACACAAAGTAAAATCAACCTGTATGAACAACTGCTGCACATTGTACTTAAAAACAACTTTATAATGTTCAACAGTAAATTATTCTTACAGAATGAAGGAGTAGCTATGGGTTCTCCATGCTGAGGCCTATACACAAATATAGTCATGTGTGTATGGGAAGAACAATACATTTTTCCATCTACATTTTTTCAGTATTGTAAGATATACCTACGTTTTTTAGATGATATATTTATTTTGCGGAATGGTGGAAGTACATCAATTGATGACTTTATGAATTATATTAATCAAACCACTTCTTTTTTAAAATTTACAGCTGTTAAGGATTTTAACCAGATTTCTTACTTACATGTTCTATTGAGAAAAGATTACGAAACTGATTCCTTTATATCAAAAATCTTCCCATGGAAACCTACAGTAATAGTTTTTTGCACTATGAAAGCTGCCATCCACATACACGGAAACGAGCTGTCCTAAAGGGACAATTCGTGAGGGCAGCTAGAATGGTCACTAAATGGGATGACTTCATATCTGAATGTGAACTTCTAAAAACCATGTTTTTACACAGAGGTTACCCAATTCCTTTGGTGGATGATGTTATATAGGAGGTTCGCACTAAGAGAAGTGTCGGTCACTTTAAACCCTTGTTAACAAATTGTGCAAGAAACAAACCCGGATATTTTTATTCCAAGCAATAATGATAATGAACATTCAACAATACATAGCGCAGAGAACAATCCGGTTACTTCTACTAATAACAATAATACTACTAATCGGAATTTTAAGTGTAGTTTTGTTACCACCTTTAATTCCGATAGCTCTGCTATTAGATCTATTTTAGAGAAAAATTGGGCTTTTTTGTTGAATGATTCTTTGCTCAGGAATAAATTAGATATACATCCCCCCATTGTGTACAAAAAAGGTTACAACCTCAAGACATGTTTTGAGACTACTTTTAATAACAACTGTCAAGGCTACATGTATAAATGTGGTCGATGTAAATTTTGGAACCTTATTTTAGAAACCTGTGGGGTTCTTGTAAATGGGCAATATATAAAGATCATGGGTAGATTTTGTTGTTTTTCTGAAAAGGTTGTTTATTGTGCCAAGTGTACCCATTGTGTGTCATTTTATGTGGGGAAAACAGAAAGGAAACTGAAAGAAAGGATGGGTGAACATCTTAGAGCTATTAGAGACAAAGTTGAAAATATTGCTTTAGCAAAACACATTTGCTTAAACCCCACACATCAGTTCAAATTCATTGTTTTAGATATTTTAAAAAACAATGATGGGGGGAGCATGGCCAGCCCATTTAGAAAAAATGGAATTGGGGTGGCAAATTCGCCCGTGCCCACATTTTTGGCCAGGCCTGAATGAGTCTCTTTCCCTCAACAGCATATTAAAATTAAAATCGCTGGAGAGATAATTTATTCTATTATTTATTTTTCCATCATCAATACTCATAATGGTTATTATACCTTATTATATTTACTATTATACCTTTTACCTTTTATTATTGTTAGTATTATACTTTTATTATTCACCATACTTGTATTTTATACATAAAACATTCACATTTATACACCACCTAACTATGCGTGCGTTCAGCATATTGTGGCCATAATTTTTCATTTTTTCATTATTTTATGTTTATTTTACATTTATAACTATTTATGTAAGTATTACATGTATTCTCAGTATTTGGGATGTTTATTATATATATATATATATATATATATATATATATATATATATATATTGATAGTTTCAATGTTTTACAATGGTTTTATAATGCAATTATTTGAGGTATATTCAGTTTATTTATATGACTACAGCTTTTAGATATGCTTCAGTCTTTTGTGTCTAAGGTGGGGGGGTGAATTTGCTGTCATTTTGCTGACATCATGTTTTTTGCGAAATGGACCAATAGTATTGAAAGGAGGGAATTTCTAATGGTTTTAACAGAAGGAAGCGATGTTTCTTATTGTCAGAAGAAGTTTGTCAGTGTGACAAACAAAAGTACTTACCTGGATTATTGCTTTTTACTTATTGTACTTTGGATTGTTTTAATTAAAAGGTTTTCTTTTGCTGCCAGGCCGGATTCTACTTTTTCATTTTTACAAAATTTAAGAAACAAATTTGAGAGTAAGCCCTTTACTGGTAAAAACAAAAGAAAGGAAGGTGGCACCCGTAAGTGTGGACAGTGCAACCAATGTTGTGCTGTAATGGAAGACACCACCCTCACATTGGAGGATATTAATCAAACTGTAATAAGGTTTAAGAATGGTAATTGTCGTACCCAACATGTGATTTATTTAGCCAAATGTACAAAGTGCCCAAGTTATTATGTGGGCAAAACTGACAGGTGCTTAAGAAATAGAATTTACAACCACTTTTACTGCATAAGAAAAAAGGATATAAATAATGCATTATATAGACACCTTGTCAAAAGTCCAAGTTGCAATACATTTAAATTCGCAATTTTAGAACAAATAATGTCTAATCCTGGGGGTGGTAATATTAGTAAGAAATTGGGGGAAAGAGAAACTATGTGGCAAATTTTGTTAAATGCAACCATACACCCAGGAATTAATGATAGCATTTCTATAAAGCCTGTTTTGCAATTTAAAATTTGAATTGAATACACATTTAGGGTAGTAGGTTATGTATATGAAGTTAAGTAATGATTGAATAGTGTTTTTACAATATTATACATCTTGTGTTCATTTATTATTTTATGTTTTTAACATGTTGTATATACGAATTTGTGACATCAGGTTAGAATGAATTGTATATTATATATGAGTGATTTTTAACTAATGCACTGAGCACTTTAACTAATTAGTATATTGAATTGATTGAGAATCAACTAGTATGATTGGTTGAACATTTATATATAACCCAGCATGTAACTAAGGGTTGTGTTCTGATGATGTCTATTTTTATTAGATGAAAGTGCTTAATGAGGAGTACGAAGAGTCTTGTAACTGTAAATAAAGAAGTGTTCTTTCTGGATCCACACTTGTGTCATTTGTGGGACCTAGACACCAAGTACAGTGAACGGAGTATTGTGTGCATCTATGAATGCAGATTACTTACAAATGTAGCATACTTACTAATGTAATATATTTATGAATGTAGACTACTTACAAATGTAGCATATTTACTTTATACTTCTAGCACACCGGCTGGTATTGCCTGCATTATCCAGTATTCCAAATCTGCCAGTTAAAACATTTCTGTATTACTGAAGCAGCTCTCATTTGCTCTGAGAAGCAAACTGGCAGGAAATGGCATTATCCCACGAGTTTCCTGGAAAAGGGCAGCATATATAAATATCTATTTTATATGCTTTCTTGGAAATGCTGTGTTTGTGAAAGGAATTCTTAAGTGGCCACCATTCCAAGAAAATTATATTTTGAGACATCAGGCAGAGCACTGCTGTCCCATAAAAACTATTGTACCTTTTGCCTTTTCCCCAGCACATGACACTTTTCTTTGTATGCAGGTCTTGTCGTAAAAGTGCCATCTGACTGTTACAAATGCCCTAACAGAGCCTCTGCAATGACAGCATTTCTAGCAAATAGTTTAACATTTTGGCCTAAGCAATTTAATCCAAATATCATTAAGTGGTATTTACTTTTTATGCAAGGAATCAAAAATAAGTGAGACTGTGGAAACAGACCCTGAATAAACTACTGGACATATTGAAAAGCAAAGGCAAAGAAGATGTGTGTTATGCCATTTTGTTAAAAAAGAACTTTCATTTTTATTTGACCTGACTTGCGATTAGTGCGTAATGCAGTAAGCATCGCAGTAATTTTCTGCCCAAAGCATTCTCTCTGTGTTAGACTTTCTGATTAATCCTTTCTAAGCTGGGAGGAATAGACTAGGAGCATTAATATGCATGAAGTATGTGTGGTTTCTTCTCAGCACAATAAAACAGAAAAGCTCTTCTTTTCTGCATTTATTTGCTTGTTCAGTCACACATATTAACTGATTTGACTGAAAAAATCTTATTTGTTTGGAAACTCTTTTTCAGTGCTGGCCTTCAGAAAAAAAGTAATATATAATATCAACAATCAGTGTAAAGTATACATTGAAACAATTATATATCAAATGATATACAGCCCACAGACATAGTACCCCATCCATTTTATTTATTTATCATCCGTGAGCTGGTCCAAGCAGCAAGAAGAGTTCCTGCTTCACCTCCCAATGAAGATATTCACTAAGTTAACTTTCTTAGCTTATTTATATAAATAATGAAAAGTACAGTTTAATTCTAATGCTTTCTCTGCAAACCTACATTGTTGGACAGTGTGTGGAAAGATTATATTGCAGGTCTGACACCTGTTTCTATGGCACCCATTCCTATACCATTTAACGACAGTTCTAGGGACAGTTTAACATAAACCTGCAGTGATTATTTGAAAAGGCAAGTTCACAGGTTTAGTCAAAATAATTTACTTGCAGTCATCCAAAACTCTTTAGTCACAAATAAATGAAAGTGTTACTGTAAAATGATTATAACCATGCAAGCTAAAGTCACACGCCTTATAATCCATTATTGTTGTCTCTGAACGATGTCTGCTTTGGCACAAGAGAAGTTTTTAAGTAAGTTTTGATCGACATTAGTATGTGACTATTTTACAGATCTTTTGATGTGTATGTAGGCATGGTTCCTCACTTCTTTTCCTGATTGTTCTGTTCATAATTCAGGTAATATTGTTTTGTGTATCATAATGTACAGTGAAGCAGCCCATTCAATTATTTTTGTACAATTTGTAATCAGCTAAGATTAACTGTCTTTATTTGCAATCATTAGCTAGAGAAATCAGTGACATAATATTGTGATTCATTTTCAGTACAGCAAATTAGTTCTGAATTGTCACTTGAGTCCAATGTGAAAGCCTGGAGCCAGACACAATATTCCTAAACAGGGAAAATCAACATAAATTCCATCTAAGAACGGTTTCCTACAAAACCAAGGTTGTTAGATTTAAGTGCTCCTTCCTGAGTGTTCTAAAGATTGACAATGTTAATAAAAAATGAAAAGTAACCTTTAAACCCATAAAAGGGCAAGTGCATTGTTAAACATTTGCCAAAGCCAGATCTTGCCACCATTCTGCTTCAGAATCTAAATGACTGCTAGATGACGTGTCTAAGTAAAACAGAAAAGTAGTGGTAACCTAATGAGCCACTGCAACAATGTGCCCAAAAGTGACCAAAGGAAGTAAATGCCCTTTTCTTTATGCATTCCTCAAAAAACAAACAAAAAAAAAAAAACAGTAACCTGTTAATCGGTAGATGTACCAATGTGAACAAAACGTGAAAAAAAGAAGAAAAAGAGAAAGACATGCCTTTCACTTCATCTTGAATTTCAATGATTTATGGTAAGTACTGGTTGTTATTTGTTGTACCACAAAATGCCCTGAAAAGAGTCTGCCTTGCGAGGAGATTTCATTTTGCAGTTCAGGTTTTTACATCTCTGATATAATATTACAGGAAAGACAAGTACCTGACAATGAGCAGATTGTTTACCTACATCTTCCTTCTCTAATGCATATGAAGAAGAAATGTACTCCATCACAATGAAAAGAGGTCATTATGATGACAGGATGCTAAAGAAAACACTGGAAGCTGCACCGTGGAGTTGCTGGGATTTAGTTACTACATTGCAGGCCCTTGTCACATGCTGATTTGCACTGATACTAATTTAAATGAAATGGAAAACATTTTCACTAAGTAAGGTGCTCTTGATTTTTTTTTCTTCATGGACATTGTTCCTGCAGCACTTCATAACACTTGTCTGTGACTAACGGACGTGTAAGTCATGTTCTTTAGAGCTTGCTGAAGACAATCATTCATCATTTAATGCCAGCCAATCACATTTATTTCCAACTGTTTCACTTCCTGATGCATAATTCACTTAATCTATATGGGTACTAGAAGAGGAAAGAGGAAGGTGAATACTATCAAAGGTTTACTGGACTTTAATATGATTAGTGACTATTATGTGTGTGAGACTAATGAGCTGATGAAATGCTCTTTCTCAAGGATGGAGGTTGATGTAATATTAAAGGGGTAGAAAATCATATGTTGGTGGTTCTTAATCCTTTTAAAAAGGATTTTATTTTTAACTTCACTGAACAAAGGAGGCCAGTATTACCTTGGCAGTAAGGAAATTCTGTTGAAGAACAAAAACAAAAAGCTGCCAGTCTGTAACTTCATTGACATGCAGAACAGTTTTGTATAAAAGTCAAATTGCATGCTACAGTGGAGCCACAGCTGAGATGCCACCATATTTTCATGCTGAGCATTATGTGCCTCTAGCAGAAGGCTTAATCAGCCGTTGTCAGAAACCCACACCTGTGAGTATGAGATCTGAGGTCAGCAGGCATTCAGGTCGTATTGCCTTCAGGTCTGAGACTGTAATTTGTTTTCACTACACTATGTATCAGACACTGAGTTAGATTACATTGCACAAGAGTACATTAATGCAATGAAATATGCTTCCTCCTTGTATATAGTTAATACAGGGGGGTTTGATGGGGAGAAGCAGTGTTCTGCTATTGATTGAGTGTTCCTTAAATTTAAGATTGTTGTGTCTGAATGGTTTTCAGATGACTTGACATTGAAGCTTCTTCATATGACAAGTGATTTAGTTCTTGTACAGGAAATTCTTATAAACAGTGGACATTTTGAGGTCTTCCATAGATTTGAATCTCTGAAGCATCAGAACATTTGCGATTTTTTCATGAGATATAAATTCCTGTATTCATGTCTGTGTCTTTGTTCACTTTTCTTAAGTTAAACATGATATATTATCTTCTACATATAAGATTGTGATGAATTTGTGCCCAATATATGTTCTCCGATTATTTTAATGTGCATTTAATGTATAATATTACAACTGGTACAATTCTGTGATGATATAAGCTCATATTGTATTATGATTTTAGTGTTAATCATAAGTGTATATATCCTTCTGGGTTATCAGTCAGATTTGTGGGTTACTTCCCATCATACCTCTCAAAGGTCCAGATTTTCACAGAATGCCCTACCATTATGTCTCAGACTTCAAATCCTTCAGAAAAAATATGTGTTAACACAAACCCTGTTACTCTAGCAACTTTCTAATTTTATAAGAGCAATATTTAAATCTGTCCCTATTTTTGTCCCCCCCCCATTTTGTCCAGCTTTACCCAGATTTCTTGCATTAAGATGTTGAGAGGTATGCTTCCTATGTTCTTTAAAACAAAGGTTGTTGTGTTAACAGAAGTTCTCAAAAGTGGAGATAGAGATTTCAGTGGGATAATAGTTTATTCCTTGTTAATTTGTCTTTTGGGTTTCTAATACCATGATGGGAATTGACCCCATTCCTAAATCAAAGTATGATTAAAGTTCATGAAATTAGTATTGTTTCAATCAGTACTGACTCTTTCTGTAAGTCATACCGAGTTACGTTTCAGTAATATATCTAAATGCAATTGTAAATTCTTTTTTATAAGACCCATTATGCCTACCACTATTGGAACTGTCTGGGTATCCTTCATAGGTTCATAGGTAGGTACTAGGCTATTGGCCCTGGGGCCTGTACAAGCCCAGCCAAAAAGGTACCCTGGCTTTTGCCACCCAAGAAAATTATTTTCCTGTGCCACTGTCAAGCAGAGCCCTCATTTCTGCCTGCAAATCCTGCTATTTTATGACTTTGTGTCTCTCTCTGTATATAAGACACTGTAGTCACTGGGTGTAGCAATTGCAATGATCAATGCTACTTTTGCCTTCTTTTCACGGACTACTATATCTGGTTTTCTCCCATCTGTTTTTTGTATTATTAGTAATGGGTGATCCCATGTGGTATAAACTTCATCATTTTCTATAATACTTTGCGGCTCATGTTTCCAGTGTTTTTCAGCTACTTTAGTATTAAAATGCTTGCACAGTCTCAAATGCAGCAGTCTTGCCACATTATTATGCCTTTCAGTATACAGTCCTTCTGCCATTAGTATATCTCAGCCAGCAACAAGATGTGCGACTGTTTCCAATTCTGTCTTACAAAATCTACTTTTGCCTGTTTCTCCCATGTTTTCAATGGACTTTGTAAACCAACATGTACATAGTTCACTGTCTTGGGTCATCAATATTATCCTTTCATCTTTTGGTTTAAATTCATCTCTCCTTAACCATTCTTGAGTTCGATCCTGATCAACATGAGGTTGTTCCAAGAGTTTTTTATACTTGCAAAAATATTTATGCATTTTCCACATTTCTTGCCTTCTCATCTGATCCTTCACCTTATATTCTTTTTTTAAATTTTTTTTGGCACAATCAATTGCTGCCTGGATTTTATGTCCTTCTGGTTTGATTTCCATTCCTGCTTGACACCAATATGCTTCTGCTAAACTAAGCAGGGAAGTTATCTTAGGCTTATTCTCCTCATGTTTCAAAACTTTCACTACATTTGGGTCTTGTGAGCTCAGCAGATATGTATGCAGTCCTATGATTACAGATCTATATGTATAATCAATTTCAGGGACACTCAGAACTCCTTCAGAATGGGGAATATATTATCTTGGTATACACTGATTTTTATAAATCATTTGATGAGCATGAAGCATCCTTCTTGCTTTCTTGTCCAACCTATCCAACACCTTATGGGGCCAGTCAATCACTCTGAAAACTGTAAGTTAGGACAGGAAGAGCAAACTGGTTTATAGACTGGACTTTGTTCCAAGATGTCAATGCTGTTTTCAGTATTAATTTTGTTCTTCTAAAATATTCCCTACTACGTTTTATTTGCATTTGTTCATATTTTATTGTTGATCCTTCATCAATTCCCAAATATTTATACAGTCCCTCTTGCTCAAATTCTTTTATATTACATTCTTGCCCCAAATTGATGTTTTCTTGGTACTGTAGCTTCCCTACTTTAAAGGTTGATTTTGCACATTTATCAAGACCAAATGAGATTCTTATATCGTCTAAAAAGATTTGACCACTTGCCATTGTACTTTCAGTTCCTCATCTGATGAACTATGCAATTTTACATCATCCACAAAAAGAAGATGAGAAGTCTGTACACTTTGACTTTGTCATTTTCTGGGAGCCAAATTGTAGCCATGACCTCATCTGTTTAGTAGACAGCTTAATGGGTTAAGGGCAAGACAAAATAGCAATGGTGACAGTCACTATTGAATATCCCCCTTTGAATTTTTATCCCTAGAACAATAATTTGTCCTTTGTCATGGCTTAACTGCAAAGTGGTTTGCCACTGTTTCATGGTCACTGTAATGTAGTTGTTCAATGTAGGGTACAGCTTATACTTTTTTAAGCACTCTTTTATCCGTGAATATGGAATACTGTCATAGGCTTTTTTTGTAGTCTATCCATGCCATACTTGTTCTTATCTTTTTTACAGTTCTCTGTTATGACTTTATTTAGCAACAAATGATCCTTTGTTTCATATGATTTCTTTTATTACCCTTTTGTTCTATTGCCATGATAAAATTTTCTTCTAAATTACTAAAAACTCTGCCAGCATCAATTCCAGTGTATAGTTTATACTTTGTCGGAAGGCAAGTTATTGTTCTATAATTTTTAGGATACCTTGCAGGTTCGCTCTTAAGTAGAAGTATCGTTTTTCTGTTGTTAATCAGGCTAGTCTGTTCGGGGTACACATATAAACAGTTCTTACTCATGGCTAAATCTTCATGTAAAGATGTTAATACTTTTAGCCAGAAGTTAGGTACTGCATCTGGGCCTGGGGGTTTTCCAGTTAGGATCTCTTCTTAACTTTGTTTCAGTCTCTCTGACTGTTCACTTGAATTTCTTTTTCTTTCTTTTACTTCTTCTGTTCATTTAGCATCTTTGTTGTATTTCACAGGATCTTCATACATATTTCTCCAAAATGCATCTATTTATTTTTTTTCTTGGTGGTGTGTCAATTCCTTTTGCCTTGTTTCCCAATTCTCTACAAAGCTTTGTGGGTCATCAACAAATTGCTTATTTTGTACTTTTCCTTTATATTTACCTGCATATCTTCTAAATTTTTTCTGCCTGCACTGGTATTTTTATGTTTATTATTTGCAATAGTGCATGACAGATCCTGATCTGTTCTGATATTACGCATTGCTTTTATCACATCTATCTTTCTAAGTATTTGTTTGATCTGTTCCCTCTTCTATACTCTTCTAACAGTGACACTTCTTGTCTTAATTAATTTTGAATAACTTGATAGTTTTCTCTATTCGATACTTCCATGATTGCATTTGACTTCTCCCCTTTCTTCCCTTTACTACCCTGTGTATTTGTGGTAATTATTAATTTAGCTGCACAGTAATATATCCTATTTACTTCTGTTATATTGCATGAATCTCTATGGATAGTCCTAATTACTATGTTTATTTGTTTTATCAAACTTCCAACTTTTGGGGTTTTCTTGATCTTAATATGTCCATCTATCTCTATTAAATCAAGCAATTCTTCTCTTAGATCATTTTCTTCTAAACTGAGGGCACATTCTTTGTTCTCTACTTCTTGCAGACATTCTATAGAAAGTTCTGCAGCATTGTCCTGTGCCATATTCTCGGCAATTTCATTCTTTGTCATCCATTGTTCTTTCATATCAGAACTTGTTGGCCTATCACTCTACAACATCGATTATGTCAGAGGTGCCACAATTTCCTGTTACTTCTCTTGCTGTGCAATTCCAAGTGAACATTTGTGGTGCTTTCCTATGGAAGGCTCCAAAGTATCTTCACAAGGCAACTGCTCAGAAGTTTCCTGCTCCACTGGTTTCTCCATAATTTGAGGATCCATTGCTCTATCCTGCTGTGATGTTATTAGAGTTACATTTTCTACACTGAATCCTTCACTTCGCAGGTAATCCATAACTTCATTTTCCATTTCTTTAACTTCTCCATTACTAATATTCTTTTCTACTTTTCCTCTGTTTTCTTATTTTTTTTTATATTGTAAAATTTTCCATGTCATACGTTCATAGGTGTTTCCCAGGCTAATGACCACAAGGGCCTTTTTAAGCATAGCCATGCATCCCAAATCTCTGATACCCTTGAGAAGTGTAAACATGGGCCTGGGAGATGAACCATTTTATTTATTTATTAATTTTATTTTACATTTGTTTACCAGGGAGGTCCAACTGAACAGAGCTGCCCATTTTCAGCGGTGGCCTGGGGAGAAAAGCTCCAGAACTATTGCTACCATACTCTACATAACATATTTACATATGCATTGTGGTTTAGACATACAGTTATAAAATACAGCAGATAATAACATATGATTGCAATAAGATATTTACATAAGCATAGTGGTTTAAACATACAATTAAAAGTATAGCAGGGAGTAACATATAATTGTTGTTCATACAGTATGTTTGGTGGAGATAATCTTGAAGATGTAATGAAGATAAGAGAAGAAAGGAAAAACTAAAAATACTAGTCAGTTTGTCAAAGTAGGAGAATATAGACAAGTTCATATGAGTTTCATTGACATTTTAAGGGAAAGCTTTTCAACTTAGTTTAGGGAAGAGTTAGTGGGTATCGATGGAACAGTAGGGAGTAGGCAGCGGTGAGTTGGTTAAAAATGTATGATAATATATAGTGCATCTTTGGGAGTTTTAAAGAAGAGGTTGGATAGTGGGTAGGAGAAAGGTGTTAGAATATGCCATCCAGGTGCTAGGCAGTTGCATGTCCAGGAGTTGTTTAGGTGGGAAATAAGCTGTTTTTGAAGATGGTTTTGTTAGGTTGTACGCTGATTTGTAGTGGTTGGATCATAAGTTCATAGGTCCATAGAACTATACTAGGCTATTGGCCCAGAGGTCCTTATAAGCCTAGCCAAAAATTTCACCCATATTTCCACAAAGTGAGCACCTGTTTTCCCTGTCCTGCAGAGACACAGGTGAGATCCCAGGGTATATTTTCTGTTTCCCATCCAGTCGTCCAGGTTCCTCTTAAAGTGGGCTAGTGAGGTACTCTGCTTGCCATGGAGAGAAAGTCTGTTCTATGGATTCTACAGATGGGTGGAGTCATTGGGACACAAATCTATCCCACCAACAAGTTATATTAATGTCACAGACCAGATTGAGGCCTTGCATGCAGGTTGCGCGAGTGGAGTTTGACTTATGGATATGAAGCAACTCCATCAAGGCTGAGTCTGAGGCAGCCTTGTATGCCAGACATAGGTCACCTCTGAGCTTTTAACCTATCTGTATAGGATAGGTGTTTCAGACCCTGGATTTTCCTGGTCAGGAACCTCTGTGGTCTTTCCATTTGCTGCATGTGCTTGGCAAGGTACATGCTGAAGGGGGTATTGTACTCGATAATGGGTCTGATAAGGGAGGAGTACAGGGATGTTATGACCTCCTTGTTCCTGGATGAAATATCCTTGCTTATGAGGTGAGCCATGTAGAAAGCCTTCCATACAATGGAGGCAATATGGTGGTCAAAAGTCAGGTTGCTATCAATCTGGGTGCCCAAGTCCTTCATGACTGATAATGATGCATTTCTTGGCATTCAGTTTGAGGCCATGCTGCTGGCACCACTCATTAGTTTGGTTAAGGCCCTCTTGGAGGATGTTCACATCTCTAGGGGAATTTATGAGAGTGCCCAGCTTGCAGTCATCTGTACACTTGGTCAGCCACAGACCACTGGTTTTGGCGTGCACCTCAGTAAAGTATATCCCAAACAGCAGAGGCCCCCAAGACCCATCCTTGGGGTATGACACTTGTTACGGGACTACTACTAGAGGTGGCTTCCCCTATTTTGACTGAGTGGGTTCTATCAGTGAGCCAGTTAGTTACCCATCTGATAACATATGGGTTGATATCTAGCTGGGAGAGTTTATCTATTATGCCCAAGTGGGGAATAATGTCGAAGGCTTTGGCTAGGTCAAGGTAGGTGGTGTGCACTGTTTGCCCACATCCATGGCTTTGGTGACTGTTTTGAAGAAGACAACCAAGTTTAACAGGCATGATCTCCCTTTGACAAAACCAGACTGTGTGGGATCAAGCATTTGGATTTTTCCAATGTCCTTGTTTATAAGGTCCATAATAAATTAAGAAATGAAAGGCACGTAAGCGGACTGGATAGAAGAAAATAGTAAAATTTATTGAGCGCTTTCGTCAAATTACTGAGACTTCTTCAGACTGAAGAAGTCTCAGTAATTGTCACAAAAGCCCTCAATAAATTGTTTATTTTCTTCTATCCAGTCCGCTTACGTGCCTTTCATTTCTTAGTTTTTGTGTGTGGGATTTAATAGTTAAGGTTCATGAAAATGAGTTCCATGGCCTTGCAGATCAGGCTAGTTAGACTGATTGGCCTCTAATTGCCTGTGTCAGTGGACAGTCTACCTTTGTGCAGAGGGATGACAGTGGCTGTACTCCATTCTGCTGGGACAAAGCTGGTGCACAGGCTTTGGTTGAATAGGGTGCCTAGTGGTGCTGAGAGCTCTTGCCTGAATTCATGTAGGACACAGCCAGGGATGTTGTCGGGTCCTATGGAGGCTGTATTTTTTTGCTTTTGAGAGAGCATTAATAACCTGTTCCCTGGTATCGAGGGGAGGGGACAGGTGCTGGGGATTTCCTGGTTTACTGATGGGGGGACAGTGAGGGTGACTTTTTACTGAACTTGTCTGCAAGCAGGTTGGCTATATCTATGACGTTAGTGTATGTGGTATTTTTGACCACGAGTTCAGAGCAGATTTGGCAGTTACCTTTGAGACTGCAGATGTATGCAAAGAAAGGCTTGTGATTGTCCTTAGTGGATGTGGCCAATTTGGACTTGAAGTTAGCCTTAGAGGATTTCACCAGTGAATTTATTCGCTCGTTCAGACAAAGGAGAGATTGCTTCCAACTTGGCACCTGCTCCTTCTTTGTCCTGGACAGCAATTTTTGTTCCTTTTATTATAGAGTCTATTTATTGCTGCTGTCCACCAGACAGGTTTACTCTTCCTTGAGGAAGATGATTTGGTCCTGTCAGGTATTGCTGAGTCCATGCAGCTATATAGGTGCTCATATAGTTTTTTGGTGTAAGCTTGGACATTTGTGCTTGATTCAATTGAAGGGATAGAGGCTGTGAAGCTGCTTATACCTGCTCTCAGGAGGTTGTAGTCAGCTTTGGAAAAATTTTTTTGTTTGACCCTGGAAAGGGGGAGGTCAGGGGAGTTGGTGACTTTGAAAGTGATTGTTTTATGGTCGGATCGTACCAAGGAGGATGACACTATAGGGGTGCTACAGTGTCTACTCATGTTGGGTAGTACCAGGTCCAAGATATTTTCACCTGTTGTGGGGGTGTCGACCAGTTGATCCAATGCATTGGCACTGACAATGTCAAGAAATCTCTGGGCATTCAGTTTGAGCAGAATAGGTCTTCCAAGTCTTGGCAATGTTGCTAGAATACATGGAGTCACCAGAGCTGTAACAGCTTTTGAAGATTGCAATTAGTGCCTTGTTAGTGGATCTTTGTTCTCAGTTATTGGAGTAGAGGGTGATCAGGTCTTGTAAGGCTGGAATTTTGTCAGGTTGGTACAGTATTTGGTGAGGTAGAAGAAGCTTGTTTAGAGCTAAGGTGTTTGGGAGTTCCAGCCAGGAAAGCTGTTTTAGGGCTTGACAGTGGTGGGTGCAGTAGGAGGAGTTTGTGGCGAATTTTGCTATTTTGTTGTAGCATACTGATAGCTTGTTTAAATCACTCTTGTTTAGATTAATTTGGACACAAGAAGCATACAGTAAGGTACAGAGAAGATGGGTACAAGCTAGGGTAACTTTACTGTTGCTGGTTAGGAAGTTTTATATCTGTAAAGAGTACCTAGTTTTCTGTTGACTTTGGTTATTGTATGAGCTATGTGTTTGTCAAATTTCATATTATTGTCAGTAATGATCCCTAGTAATTTGGTTTGTGTGACGGAGGAGATGAGGGTATTATCTGATGCAGAAATAGAGAATGGGGGAGTAGGTACTGCTGCTTTGGAAGGATGGAAGAGCATAAGTTGGGTACTTTAGGATTTAGTATTAGCTGGGAGTTAGTTAGTCAGGTTTTGATGGATGTAAAGGCTTCTTGGGTCTTGATGTGAAGTTGTTGGTGGGTAGGTGCAGAGTAGATTAAGGTGGAGCCATCAGCGTATTGAACCAGGTTTGCTAGAGGGGTGGCTTTGTAAAAATTATTTGTAAATATAATGCAAGGTCCTAGGACTGATTCTTGGGGTACTCCTAGTTTTACAGAAAGTAGAGGGGAAAGGGAGTTTGTCCACTGAACAGCTTGCTGGCATTGGGAGAGGTAGTCTTGAAACCATAACAGAGAGGGGGTAGTTAGTTTTAAATCTGAGATTGATGTCAGAGGTGTTGTATGGGAGACTGTATCATACACCTTTGATAAGTCAAGGAAAACTGCAGACACTAGTTGGCCATTGTTGCATTGCATATTTACTAGATTACTAAAGTGGATGAGTGCGGTGGTAGTGCTATGGTTGGGGCAGAATCCATGTTGAGTTTCGGCAAGAAGCTTGTTGGAGAGGAGATGTGTTAGGATCTAGGTGTGGATACATTTTTCCAGTATTCTAGCCAGTGGAGAAAGTATAGATATAGGGCAGAAGTTTCTTAGGTCAGTGGAGGTGACCCCTTTGTGTATTGGTATAATGTAGGAGATTTTTCAGAGAAGTGGCACCTTTTGGTCTGAGATTGATCTGTTAATGATTATAGAGATTGGGTAGGAAATTACTTTGGTGGCTATTTGTAAGAATTTTCCAGGTAGATTGTCTGCTGCTGAGGTGGTGGGTTTAAGTTTGGTAAGGTGTCTATAGATGGTGTAAGTTGGTACAGGTTGAAGGGTGAAGGAGTTGGCATTATTTGATGGGTTATATAGTATAGTGGGGGTTGAGGAGAGTGGTTTTCTTGACCACTTTAGTATAGAGTTGGTAAAGAACTGATTGAATTGGGTGCTGTGTTTATAGAGGTGGTGTCTATGTTTGGATGAAGAGTTGGTGATTTACCTGGTTGCAGAATACTGTTTATGGCAGCCCAGAACTTTTGTGGGTTGGTATTGTGCTTAGTCTGAATTTCACTATAGTATTTGTGTTTGTCTAGTCTGATTTGTTTTAGTGTTTCTCAGTTCTAAGAATGTTTGCCAATTAGGAGTAGTTTTGTTTTTGTGCCAAGTGTCCCATGCTTGTCCCTTTGTTTCATAAGTTGCCTAGTGCTCTTGGTAAGCCATGAGGCATAGATGGTTTTAGTGTGGCTCTGTCTTGGTGGGGCAAGTTGGTTGAGAATGGCTAAGAAGATAGTGTTGAAACACTTAACTGCTTCATCTAAAGGAAGTGTTAGAAGGGGGGACCAGTTAGAATGTTTATGGGCTGTATTAAGGTCGTCAGCCCTGATGTATTTAGTGTATCTGATGTGTTTAAGACTGCTAGTTCTAGTGGGTTTAATTTGGTCTCTGAGGAAGAGGTTTGGGAGGTGGTCGCTTACAGTGTCATGTAGTGTACCAAAATTATGAGTGGAAGATGAACAATTGGTGAGAATCCAGTCTAGTATTGATTCTTTTTTTGAGGTTCTGTCTACTCTAATAGGGGTTTGTATAAGCTGTGAGAAGCCGTAAAGGTTAATATGATTTGAGGGGTGGAGTGAGTTAAGTGAGGTCTAATCATTACTGAAGTTGCCTAGTATAATGATTTTGTGGGGGAGGGTTTCTGATGCCGAGTAGAGAAGAGATTCTAGGGTTTTGATGTTATCTCCTGTTGGGATATATGATCCTAAGATATTTAGCTGTTTTTGTGTGTTTAGTCTTACCATAGCAAGTAGGATCTCTGCATTATTAAATGCAGGGATTTCTATGTTAAATAGTTCAACACTGATGTTGTTCTGATATAGGAGAGTAACTCTGCCTCCTCTTTTAGCTGTAAGGTCTTTTTGTAGTATGCTATAACCAGGGGGAAGTATTTCTTCACTTTTAATGTATGAGTTGAGCCATGTTTCTGTGAGGAAGATGATGTCAGATCATTTAAAGGTCATTTAAAGGTTACCTGTTTGCATTAGAGGCATAGGTGCCAAACCAGTGATGAATTTCTGGTTTCCCATCCAATTGTACGTTGCACTCAAATTGGGTTAGGGACAAACTCTGCTTCACATGGATGGGGAGCCTGTTCCATAGATGGAGTAGTCTGTGGGATACATACCTATCTCTCCAATAGGTCCTATTTATATCACAGGCAAAGTGTAAGTCTGTAGAATGGGTAATTCTGGTGCCAGTCCCTCCTGGAGAACATTTGTGTCAGTGTGAGAGTCAATGACAGCTCCTAATTTGCAATCATCTGCAAATTTAGTCAGCCAGAGACCACTGACATTGGCCTTGACTTCTGAGAAGTAAATGCCAAAAAGGAGCAGTCCAAGGACTGATTCCTGAAGGACTCTACTTGTTACTGGCATCGTAGTAGAGATGGACTCCCCGATTCTAACTTCCTGGGTCCTGTCTGTGAGCCAGTTGGCTATCCACTGGGTGACATATGGCTATGTACCTAACATCTTGAGTTTGTCAACAATGCCTGAGTAGGGTATTGTGTCAAATGCACTGGCCAAGTCAAGGTAGGTGGTGTGAATGATTTTGCCCTCATCCATTGCTTTGGTAACCTTCTCAAAGAAGTCCACCTGGTTTAATAGGCATGATCTGCCCTTGATGAAACCAAACTGGGTTTGGTCCAGTTTCTAGGGATTTACTACATCTCTGTTGATCATCTCCATGATAATTCTTTCCATGGCTTTACATATAAGACTAGTGAGACTTATGGATCTGTAGCTTCCAGGGTCTGTAGATGGCCCTGATAAGTCATGTTTCATACTATTTACTGGGATATTGTCTGGGTCCATTGATGCAGTGTTCTTGGTCTTAGAGAGACTATTAAAGACCTGTTCCCAAGTGATAGTAGGAGGAGTGATATTGGTAATATTTCCCAAGGGAAGGTTGAAGGGGAGCGAGGAGTAAATATGGAGCTGACTTTATCAACCAGGAGGTTTGCTATATCTTCTGGCTCAGTATAGGTGGCTCCATTTACAATGAGCTCTGCACACAACTGTGTATTACCTTTGAGGTTGTGGACATAGTTAAAGAATGCTTTGTGGTTGTCCTTGGCCTGGGAGGCTAAACTTACCTCAAATTTGTCCTATCAGTTGTTTGTTTAGTTTGATGGGACTGCTTTTATCCTGCTGGGTGCTCCACCTTCTTATTTTTGTCATGATTATCTTCCTCCTGTTCTACAGCTGACTGATTTTGTGATTCCACCAGGGTGGCTTGTTTTTTGGGTTAGTTCTGTACTTCTTTCTGGTGGGTACAGCTGCCTCTATGCAGCAATTAACATGCTTGTACAGAGTTTCTGTGAACAGTTCTGCATCGTCAGAAGTGTTCTCATGGTTTATAGGGGCTTGAAATTTTGTCAGTTCTCACTTAATAGCAGGAGGTTAGCCTTAGAATAGTTCCTGAATATTCCCAGATACATTTGCCTGGATTTCTCTTCAAATATCTTTGTTGCTGCTCTTTTTGTATTGGTTAGTTTTGCTTTCTCCTTTGCATAAATATTTCACCATATTAAATCTCTTTTTCTTTCCCATGTTCATATTTCTTCTTCAGATGTCTCCTGCTCTTCCTGTTTCTCCTTACTTTGGGGATTTGTTGTTCCATTATGCTGTGATATAACCTGTGTTAGACTTTCTACACTAAATGCTTCACTAAATAGGTGTTCCATAACTTCAGCTTCTATTTTTGTTTAACTTCTACTTTACTAATCTTCTGTTCTACATTCCCTCTTTGTGATCTTATTTGTTTTTATTGTGAAATTTTCCACATCTGGATGCCTTTGTCTGTATTTCTCTTTGAATATCTATAAGGCTGCCTTTTTATGTTTTGATTAATTTGGCTTTCTCAGCTGTATAAATATTTTACTGTATCAGATCTCTCTTTCTTTCCCATGTCTATATTTCTTTTTTATACCTTTCAAAAGTCTCTAGATTTTGTTCTTTATATTTTTGCACTTCCTGAGTTGCTTTTATTTTCCGAATAGCCCAAGATTTCATGGTCTATATAATGCTTTCATAAATCTGTTGTATTAATGAATACACATTTTTATTTGAAGTTTCTGACAGTTTTTCTTGTGGAAGTATTTTTTTCTTTCCTCTAATTTCTCTCTTAATCTTTTTGTATATCTTCTATCTAGAAATTCTGGGCTTCTTGCATAATAGTAACAATACATAATGTTTTTCTAATCCTCAGTAGTCCACTCTCTTGTCTTTTTGGCTGTTTTTTGCCTATCAGTTTTTGTGATTTTTGTGGACTACTTACTTCGACAGCAGGGGGGCCATCCTCCCCCTTGCCCGGGCCTAACCCCATTGTCTGAACAAGTCTGGTGATGTGCACCAGACAAAAGTTCTAACGTGTATTTTTTGCAATAAAACCTTTGGATTGAATTTATGGATTCCAGCCTGTGTGTTCCAGGTTCTTGAGTTTGGTGTTTTTTCAGTTTGTTGGTCTAGCCCCATTGTAGGAATGCTTCCATGTCCTAAGGAATCTACACTATCATTTTTTCCACTCCTGGCACTAGTGCACCAATCAGGACTGGGTTTTTTTATGCTGTAGTAAAAACAGCAGAACCAGGAAATGGAGATCCAAAGAAGGAAAAAATAAAATTATATATAACACACCAATGTAGTGCGCCTGCAAGACGAATGCTATCCCAATAGTTTATGGGCTACCGAAAATACATAAGAGTTTAGTGGACCACCTTAATACATTTTTTTATTTTTTATCTGAGTTGGTTTTATTTGATATTTTGAGTTACCATTCTGCCTGCAGGAACACTATGCTGGTGTGTTATATACTTTTTCATCCTGGGTCTTGTGCACCCAGCTATCTTTTTTTATGTTTTAACCTGCCTCTGTCCATGATATTTACTATGTAAAATGCAGTCGATATATCAGTGTTATCTTCATGAGATTTTGTGAAAAACAGAGTCTACCTCATCAAGGTACTCACCAAGACTTGAGAATTAATTAATTTCCAGCAATACTACTCTCCTATGCTTGCTGGCATATCATCTCTCCATTCGGACCTCAGTGTTTAATGTATGTATGTATGTACATGCACACACACATATATGTGTATATTTATTTGCGTTACCTGAATGCTAACTTTCTGTGCCCCATGTCTCAGTACATTGGACCACTGTCTCCAGACAGTTATTTCCCACTGCTGCCCTCTGCTGACATATTGTATCAGCACTGCTTCATGTTGCTGTCAACAGCAGGTCCTACCAATTTCCCCATCTCTTTCTATTCAAAAAGCAGAGTTGTTACACAATTGCCCATTATCCACTTTATCCCTACTCAACTGACCAATTCATTAGCAATCTCAATATTTTCTTTAATTAATGTCATTAGTGTTATGGTATTTGAGGTACACAAGAGTGTCGTTTTTTTGAACAGATTGTCCTTTGGTAAACACTAGTAATCCAGAAATAGCAATCTGCAAATAAAGGCAATTGTCAGTAAAGACAAATGTCCATTTTATAAAGATGGAGTCTGATAAGAGACAGCAGATTGTCTCTGGCTGTTTAGCACTGAGAAATGAATGATGGGGGGGGGGTGCTGTAGGACCTTGGTGGTGCAGTAGGGGAATCAGTGGCTGATGTCCATCTCTGTGAGGGTGGAGCTGTTTAAATTCCACTTGATAAACATTGCATGTTGGATTTATGGGAGTTGAGATCAGCTAAAAAAAGCAAATTAGTTGCAACTAGCCAGACACACAGTGTGTTGGACATTTTGGTGGCCATATTTGAATAAGTCCACATCAGCAATGCTAATCAAAGATTCACCCTGACATTCTAGTTTGTGCTTTTGCTAAATGTCAAAGTGAGAAGGAGCAAGAGAATACTTAAATGTGTTCTAGTCAAAGATAATAGTCCACCAACAGTCAGACCCACATGATCCTCACCCCAAAACCAAAACACGTGTGCACACACACACACACACACACACACACACACACACACACACACACACACACACACACACACACACACACACAAGCAAGACTGAAAACTCTGATTGACAGATCTTTCCTAGGTTAGAAGTAAGTCACGTATGGGATAGTGTGGAGGATAGAAAGCCAAACAGAACTGTGTGAGTAAACGAGCCATGCTGAATGAGATACTGGATTAGTTTGTCATTGCTGCTAAGGGAAAGAATATAGCAATAACCCACGCCTGGGTGTGGGTAATGCGGGATTTACCCACGGTTGGCGTGGTTTGGTCCCGAGGGTGAAGCCCGAGGGACCAAACAAAGACAACTGTGGGTAAATCCCACATTACCCACACCCAGAAGTGGGTTATTGCTATTATACTATGACATTATTTAAGAAAAGAAATAATTACTTTTCTTAAATAATGGCATTGTATAATGCCTCTTTGCTGCCCTTCCGCAGCTGTCTGGTATCCGCGGCAGTTCTGATGTACTGCGCATGCCTACGCAGTACAGCAGAGCTGTGGCCAAAAGCAATGGAGAAAGCAAGATCTCTGTTGCTTTTTACTGTTTTGCTATGTTAAATGGGTTTAACATAGCGAGACAGCTTTAAAATAAGCAACAGAGATGTCCATTGCTTATTTTAAAGCTGTCTCGCTATGTTAAACCCATTTAACATAGCTAAACAGTAAAAGCAATGGAGATCTTGCTTTCTCCGCTTTTTAAACCTGTCTCGCTATGTTAAATGGGTTTAACATAGCGAGACAGCTTTAAAATAAGCAACGGAGATCTCCGTTGCTTATTTTAAAGCTGTCTCTCTATGTTAAACCCATTTAACATAGTGAGACAGGTTTAAAAAAAGCAATGGAGAAAGCAAGATCTCCGTTGCTTTTTACACACTGTTTCGCTATGTTAAAGGAGTTTAACATAGCGAGACAGCTTTAAAAAAAGCAACAGAGATCTCCGTTGCTTTTTTTAAACCTGTGTTGCTATGTTAAACTCTTTTAACATAGCGAGACAGTGTTTTAAAATAGACTTGTAATGGAAAAAGTCCGGGCGACCGGACCTTTTTCCATTAGTATAAGTCGATTTACAACGTGCAGGCTTGCCAATCAGCGTGCACGTTTTGGAATATTAATGAGGGGTCATGGCATAATAAATATATAAGCTAGTACTGACTGTTTTTTATTTCATTGCACCATCTATTATTTCACTTTAGAAGCCTTCTTTAAGCACTGACCTGCATTTGTCTAGTTACTTTCAGTGTATATACAGTGTTACTGCTGATTGATGTAAATTTCTTGCTTGCTCCCTACTTACCCCAAGCTGATATCTATCTTCATGTTTAGTAAAGCTGATTCTTTTTGCACCATAAAGCAGCTAAGTATTGATATGCTTGAGAACATAATGTATGTCAAGCTTTTCTCCATGGGCCTCTGCTGAAAAAGGGCTTAACTCAGTCAGACTAACCCAGTCAACAAATGTCAAATAAGTAAATAAATAAATAGAAGCTAAGAATGTCTCACAGAGTGTGATGTGTTCAACAGGTATATTTAAAATGAGAACATGCAGAGAATAAAGACCAACCAGTGGAAAAGTAAAATATGAATCAGATGTACAACTGATGAGACTATAGAAATTAAGCCTTGTAGATTCAGTATAATATTTGTTTACACTCCAGATGATATGTACGTATGAGTCTCTGCATGTCCTTTATATGCAGTATATAAGGTTGAATGAATTCTGGGTGTGTGCTTTGGGGAAATAGGCATACTGCTTCATTATGTAGTTTAAACATTAAAAACGAAAATGCTTTCTTTATGATGGAGGTAGGGAAGTGTATCTTGTATATTAATTTGGTTATAATGCTTCAAAATTCAAACTCCTTGTTGTAATGAATGACAGGTTGCTTAGTCGACTGTGTTTCTTTCTATCGTTAAAATATTTAAGCATGTTTTTGTGTATCATATCAAAAGACAAAAAAGCTCTGGAGGGCCCCATTGCATGGATTGTGTGCCTCTCTCTACTGTCTGCAGAAGAATTTGTTTTAGCAAGAAAACAAAAAGCAGCTTGCCAGTTGTTATCAGCACAGCGTTGCTGTGATGTTTTTGTTAAACAGGCACGCTCCTTCTCACACAGGCAGGTTGGGTAATGTTGGTTTTAAGTAGGCAGGGTCCTTCTCACACAAGCACGCTGGGAAATGTTGGTGGTGAATAGGCATGCTTCTCACACAGGCAGGCTGGGTAGCACACTACATGTGCTGCTGAACCAGAGATGTGGTGTAGAAGGATAAAGTCCTGACTATGACCCAGGCGATCCAGTATTTATTAGCAGTTTGAGCATCTGAGGTGCTGGCAAGGAAGGATAGGCATGCCCACCCCAAGAGGGGAAGGCAGATGCACGAGTTTTCCATGCAATAATCTCTAACTGAGGCTGGGGCATTGTTGTAAGGGGGCATAGTTCAAGCAGGAAAAGGATGGTAGTCTTGGCTGAGCTGCTATAGAGACATTCACCCCTCAGACACATGCAAACTGCAGGGGGGGACTAACAGGGTAGGCCTTTAAGATGAAAACTTCCCAGCTGATGGTGGCAACAATATCCTTAGGATGCTCCATGTCAGCCCCAGCCTGAAGTGGAAAAAGCCCACAGTGCTTAAGAAGGGGCTGGTAGACCCAAATGGACTTAAGACACTGTGGTAGACACTATAGGATGAAGCCCAGGAGAAAAAATATGTTCCAAAACATTCTAAATGTGATGCTAGTAACAGAGCAGAGACTGAAATGGAAAAACAGGAATTCATTGACTCCCAAGAGCAAGCAGGCTTATTTTCAGTTGTTAACAGGGCTGCATAGATTCTGAGTAATCTCAGGGCTTCAAAGATGAAAATGTACAATTCCCTATAATACATAATTCAGCATCCCTGCCTGGTTCATCTGCCTAGTTTAATTGGAGATATAACTAGGTAATTCAATAGCACTTCTGTGACTGAACCCTGCATCCTTTATTGCTGCATTCATTCTAGACAATCTCTTATGATTATCTTTTAAAGACCAATGTCAATTTGGAGAGCTCTTCATGCCATTTTATTCATTAGTTTGAGCATTTTCTGTAAGTAATTCACCAGTGACGATACTTTAATGACTATGCCTGTTTGTAATGACAGCTGCTCATGACATGTGTGGAGTGTAAATCTTTTTAAAAAAATGTAATTCTTATGAAATCCAGATGAATAAATCAACTGGACTTCCTCAATCTCTGCTTGATAGACTGAATGCTAACTGAGTATGTTTTTCAGCTTCCGTAGAGAAAATTAGATTTATTCCAATCAGTTTAAGGATCATATAAAACAATAAAGCAGACTGAGACATTATTATCAACTTTTTTTACATGCCTGGTACAGATGGCGCTGTTTTACAGGACTGTAAAAGCTGCCTGCAACAAATGTATGAATGCTTTACAGTATTCAGCGTTTTAACATAATGTAGTTATTAACAGACTTGCATTACCCGAGATTTAATCATTGCATGTAAGCCCTGTAGGCATATTCTGCATGCATTTCTTACAGCACAGAATCCTTATAGTATCCACTATTATTCCTGTGTCTTACTGGACAAAAAGAGAATGCGAATGCAAACTAATACTTTGGGCTATAGAAAAAAAGAAGTACTAGAACAACAAAAGAATATTCAGAAAATGAGTATTAAAACAAAGAGAGTATAAGAGATGAGCACATATATTTGGAAGTCAAATATGTGAATTCAAGTTTTTCAAGCAATTCCTTTCATAATGTTTTCCACTGAAATCATAAAGCACCCAAAGCTCTTGTGGATGAGACACAATCTATAAAAATACACAAACCTTATTATTTTCTAAGAGGGGATACCCCTACAATACTGGAGCCTGTGCCACTAAACTACCTTCCGAATCTCAGAAGCAATTTAGAGGCCTCCAAACTTTGGAGATGCGAATACTTCACTATCCTTCAATATCTTAGGACTCATATTGCTTAAGATGTGCTGACATCGTCTGACATGATCCCTGTCTCAGACCCCTGCATTTTGAAAGATTAGCTCTTTCGCTCTGTATACATAAATTTTGTACACTGAAAAGTACAGATTAAAGCTGATAGCAACAAATGATCTAAAGTCACAATTTGCCCTACTTGCACTACACCTACAGTTTAACATTAAACAAAGCTGCGTATGCTTCACCAATAAATGCCATTTATCTGATATTATTTAACCAGTGCAAAATCGGTACAGTAAATGCTAACCGTTCTGTAGCTGGCAGTGCTGCTAGCAAAGGTCCTATATTCAAGCTACCATGTCCAGCAACATATTCAAAGGAAGGGCACTGCCATGTTTGGGGTACTTTCTTCTCATTATTACATTGAATTAAATTGATAAGACAGTTTCATTGTCACATATACATGATAGCTCCAAGAGAAATGTTATTCCATGTGGTAGAAGCACCACATCAACTACATTGCCCTTCATAGATCAAAAAAGACAAACACAGCAGGCAGGTTTTGAAATTACAAAATTTAATATATTCATAGAACCACGCAATAGTGCAACTGGCCACAGCATAAGAAACCCAACCTTACAAAAACTGAATCATTTATTTCAAATGCTGTTGTGTTTCATGATAGAACATGAAGACAAAAAGCATAATCAGTTGTTATCAACTGTATATTAAGAATGCATTACTCATCAACACTTCTTTCAAGCTTCTGTTTCTGATTTTTACCAGTTAGTACACCCTAATGTAACCTTGTACAGGAAGATAGTATCTTGAGACAGTAAAGAGTCTCCTTAAGTTGAAATCAATTTTAGTATACTTGGTTTCTGATCTCTGAGAAATCAGCAGTGATCATATCACAGTATTTGCTGTTGCATGGAGTCTGGCATTTCTGATTAAAATATTAATGTATATTTATTGTTCTTAAAATGTTTTTGAATACTTTGGACCTTTTCTCCCTGGGCCTCCCTGAAAATGGGCTACAACCCAGTCAGACTTGTCTAATAATTAAATGTCAATAAATAACTAACTAATAATTAATGTTAATTATGTCATTTTGATATATTTCAGACAGTTAGTTTGTACAGCATCAGATGGATCACATTTAAATGGTCGAATTTCTAAATATCAGATTCAGCACACATTGCCTTCTTGTGATATGTTAACCTCACTGCTAAGTCTGGCCAAGCATTGTTGGAATAGTGGTAGTCATTCCCACTCATGTTCCATCTTACTAATACATGCTAATGCTATCCCTGCCTCTGACCCCAACCTCAACCCTACACTTGACCTTAGAAAAACTCTTCTCATAACACTAGCACTACACAAATAACCTCATACACAGAATGCATTCATAAACACACACACACACACACACACACACACACACGCACGCACGCACGCACACACACACACACACACACACACACACACACACACACACGCACACACGCACACACACACACACACACACACACACACACACACACACACACACACACACACACACACACATTCACTCTCTCTCTTTCTCCCCACACTCCCTAATCCCTAAAGCCCCACTTACGTCCACACTCTCATGCATTCTATACAAGGCACATTCAACATTCTGGGCATACATGGCAAATGTTTAATCCCATGAACATTCAGTATTTTACTGGTGACCCCATCAGACATATTATACTCAAATCAAACAATCTTGCAAGATCTGCTAATCAATGGCTGAGAGCTTGGGTAAGTCAGTGTAACATACAGTTAACAGTGACAATGAGACAAGAAGTTATATCAACTAGAAGACATGTACAATGTTCCATATGCCGTGAATCTTTCGATAAGTTTTATTTATTTGATTCTCTTAAATTGTCTTACCAACCAAAACAATCATAATGGATGCTATCAAGTAGATGCATTTAGCATTTTGATATATTTCTTGAACTTTTACACCATAAATAACTAGTTTTACATGAATGGGCACATTATTTTATAGGTCAGGCATACTGAATACTAAATTGTGTGTTTAACAGTGGTTCTAGCCTTAGGAGCCTGCAAAGTGATGAAAAAGTTAGGGTAGTATAGCTTTACAGAAACTGTTTCTCTAGTGGTGCTGTCTGCAACTAGATAGATGGTTAAGACCACTAAAAAATTTATACAGTTGAGAGGTTAGTGCCAACTCACTGTTTTTTATAGGTATACAATGCATATTATCCAAAAGTAAGAGCTGATTTTAGTTACATTAGAAGCAGAGGCCCTGCAGTTGCTACAACCCTTTATGATAGTGGAATGACATATCCTTTGGTTAATGTCTTTCTGGGCCTATTAGAAGGTGCCAAACATGTAAAATGTAAGATCCCACCCAGATAACTAGGTATATAAAGGTTTTGATTGCCTGTAGATTCTTAGCAATGGGGGCATAGAATTGAACAGTAGTTCTTAGAAGTGTGACTTTAGTTTTCCAAGCATTGTCTTTTGATAGTGGTTCCAAGCCAACCCCAGACTCTTGATCATTTTCTGCTGAAACACTCTGTTAATGTTAAAAAATGATGCGACAAAGCCTGAAACACTAGAACAGATGCATGGAGAACAGCAGTAGCTCCAGGATTGTCAGATATCAAATAATGGAAATGATACAAGTCCTATAAAAAATTTTGAGAGCCACGAGAGTATGCACTTCCCTGAGGAGGAGGGAGTAGAGTATATATGTGATGTGGCACTGAAGATTATGTCAGACCAGTTGCTGCAAAATCCATGATGAAGGAGCTGGTTTTACTACAGTATTGATAAATAACACATGTTGAACAGAGAAGAATGCTTTGGTCTCATTAACAAAGTCTTTACTTGTGTAAAACCTACTCTATAAAGACCACCAATACTCTACATTTCTTTTATGATTCTGAAACAAAAATAAAAAGCATGATATTTTAACGAGAGAGAATTTGTCTTGTGCTAGGACATACTTAAGTAGCTGTTTAGCTACCTGTCTTTGCAGTAGCTTTGTAAGGATCAAGATTCAGAAGATAGGACTGCATTTACTAGGTAGTCTAGGACCCATGATCTTGGAGACAGGTTTACATTTACTTGGTAGCCAAGGATCCATGACCTGGGAGACAGGACTGCAGTTACTTGGTAGTCAGGGATCCGTGACCCGGGAGACAGGACTGCAGTTACTCAGTAGTCAGGGATCCATGACCCGGGAGACAGGACTGCAGTTACTCGGTAACCAGTGATCCATGATCTAGGAGACAAGACTACAGTTACTTGGTAGTCAGGGATCCATGTTAACTGAAACAAGACTGCATTTATTAGGTAGCCTTGATTCCTGGATTCCATAATGTAGAAGACAGCACTGCATTTACTTGCTAGTCTAGGATCTATGATTTGGGGGATATGATTACATTTAATTGGTTGCCTAAGATCCATGATCTGATAGACAGGACTGCATTTACTCTGTAGCCAGTGATCCATGATCTGTGAGACACAGCTGCACTTAACTTGTTGCCTAAGATCCATTATCTGTGAAACAGGTCCATATTGTATAATGCATTCCTAATGAAGAATGTAATCCACTGCAGATTACAATCCCCAAGACAACAGTGTTCCAGTCATATACTGCAACAGCTGTGGAGCATAAGGGCAATATTTGTCATGAGCAGGGGAGAAATGGAAGTAGACTGATTGGCATTTCTTTTGTAACACACACACACACACACACACACGCACACACACACACACACACACACACACACACACACACACACACACACACACACACACACACACACACACACACACACACACACACACACATCAGTGCATCTACCACATGTCTTTGGAATGTGAGGAGAAACTGGAGAAACTGGAAATAATCCACATAAACATTGGTCAGACATGCAGACTCCAAACAGAAGGTGTTCCAGCTAGGAATCAAACCTGAGATAGTGGCAGCTGTTAATGGAGTTGCTGTAGGAGTCGGCTGCGACTCGCATGTAAGCGTGAGAGAGACAGAGAGAAAATGCTGCTCTACTTCACACACAGAGCCCTACTTCGAAACTCATTCTTTCACATACCTACCCACCCTGTTCCATGTCTGCCTTGGAACCACCAAGAGTATGCCCAATCTTATTGGATGGCTTCCAGGGGAGAAATGAAAAGTGTTGAAGTTCTTTTTTATATTATTAATAAATCTTCCTTGTGTGTGACCTTTGTAATTCACAAAGTTTTCCTACCTCAAGAAGTAATTTAAAGATTTTTCTGTAACTATGCAACTTTTTGTGTTTTCTCTGCAAACTTGTTCATAGAATAGAAAATAATCATTACCCACTACCTGTCTGTCCATGCTGTGGATCATCCACACAATTTAATGACCCTGTCTTTCACCCAGTCATACTCTCACATGATTCCTGATCTTTTAGGGCATCAGACATTGAATAAGACTGAAAAATTATTAAGAAACATTATTCAGCTTGTGTTATTTCTAAGCCTTTGGAAGATATTTTAAGCCTACAAAATTTTTCTTTCAAAGGTGAGTTTCAAACCTTGTACCTTGTACCTGTGATGTAAACAACTTAACCATTACATTCCCCATTGTTCATACGTCTGTGGCTATAATGGGTGTTATATGAGTTGTCATCTGTCTGCTTAGAACTTTGCAAACGTTCTCCCAATCATAGCTTTCATTGCTAAGCCAACCACTTGCCTTGTGAATGATTACTTTTAGGCAACAATTCTGAATCTAGCACTGCTTCACTGCATTGTTTTCTACATAACTGTATGTAAAGTGTTTCACTCCTGAAGATGCTTAAGCTGTTGCAACATTTAAAACTGTTTTAGAAAATTAAAATAATGTCTGTTAGCATCTGGCAGGAAGATAAAGCCCCCATATTGATCCATTAGGTTTGAGTAGATGTACAAGCCTTAGCAAGGACTTCCCTGTAACAGCACCTGAATTCTCTCTCTGCTGGCATTTTACCAATGCTATGACTGAAACGGATGGAAATACTTTCACAGATACAGCTGCAGTAAAGGCTCACATTTGCTTTGGTTACCAAACTAAAATAAAATCATTTCAAAACAAAATCCGAAGAAATTAATTAAATATAGTATCTCTTTTAGTGGTACTTCTTCTGTACATACATAGCCATGCTTATATATTACAAATCTAAAATGCAGCTCTCAGTCATTTTATACTTACTTCTTGAATGACGGTGGAAAATTATTTCCACATGTTGTACTGTTCTTTGCATACAACTCTTATTTTGACTAGCTAATAATTGAACTTCTAGATATAGTGTAATCCTTAATTATTTATGACCTTTCTATGTTGGAAGAATAATATTGTTTAGAGAATTGCATTCTGTTTGTGGAAATGAAAACAGTGTTGAATAAGGGCACAAAAACCAATTCTAATAATATCCTACAATTTGTGACTGATGCACATAGAGAGAAAAAAGCAATATATAGTCTGTAGAAGGCCATAAATAGACATAAAAGATGGTATACAGCTTGACGCATAAAAACAACCTAAAGCATTTAGCAGCACTTTGTAAATATGAAAAAATATACCTTTAAACTGGTGTTTGCCCTTTCCTGAAGAGACCACTTAGAAGAATTTATCTGATCTTGTTCATGTCAATTCTACACCAGAATAAAGTCCTATGATGTCTTTGTGCAGAGGTAAATGCCATCTTTTTATACACACACACACACACACACAGACACACACACACACACACACACACACACACACACACACACACACACACACACACACACACACACACACAGAGAGACAGACAGATAGATAGATAGATAGATAGATAGATAGATAGATAGATAGATAGATGAGTATGTCGTTAAGAGTTGATTCATCAATACTGGATTTTGAAAATTCTCAGAGAAAGTAAACCAGTCACAAAAGGAAACATGGCTTTCTTCTGTGACTGGTACATAAAAAAATCACAAAAACATTTTTGCATGGGGCTCCTCCAACTCCCTGTCCAACATGGTGGTTGCACAATAACATTCCCTAACTAACACACATATATATGTATATGTGTGTGTGTGTGTGTGTGTGTGTGTGTGTGTGTGTGTGTGTGTGTGTGTGTGTATATATGTTTGAAATCACAAGAGAAACATCATTAAAGAAGGCAAAGTCATAGTTGCGTGACTCTTGAAGATCCTGCAGTCAATAATAAATGCATTCCATAGAGCTTGTGATAAAGAAAATAATTGTTGAAAAGCTGTGCAGTCAAAAAACTGCCAGAAAAATATATGCATATTCACATGCACATATATTCAGAATATAAAGATCATTATATTATATCAAGACCCAATGTATTTTCTTTCTACATCACAATATTAGCGTATAATGGGCAGTGTACAGACATACATGATTCCACACTTACATGTTAAAGCTATTTTTCACTGATTCCTCTAAGCCCAGCAACACAAGACCATCTCTATAAATGAGACTTCCTGATCCGATCCTGGCCTCCTAAAAAAATGTGTTCAGGTGAAATTTGTTTAGTCTCCACCCCACAGATGCCCTCTTCAGTGATGCATGCTTAGCCCTGTAATTACACAGCAAGACTGGTTGATTGTATTTTTCTTTCGAAGGATACAACCTCTCACAGTGCTGAGAGACAAAACTGAAGCCTAATATTATATGTTTTAATAAAGAAAGAACCAGAAGTAGTCGTTAGAGCCAAACCTTTACAAATAGCTGTGAACACTGAAAGAAATACCATTACAAAGTAAGAAAAAAAACAGTCAGCAGCTAAAGAGTTTCTTATACTCTGCTCTGCATAGGGAGTGTCCAGATGAATATGTGAAATAACTGCCTGAAATATTCAGTGCACAGTACATCATCCAAGACAGTCTCTGTATACCAAGTCAAAAAAAAAGACTGAATGTTTCCCTGCAGGTCTTTGTACAGTAGTTCATAGTCCATATTCAGCTGCATGCATAAATATGGCAATGTGGCTGTTTCAATGTTTGGGTGCATATGTGTAAATCATATATATCGCAATATGTACTATGATGTGTATGCCAACAAGCAAATGCTTATACTAGAAAAAAAGAAGCAGCAAAATTCCTTGCATATCCAGATCATCTTAAACAGCTTGTTAGATGATGTCACCAACTTCTGCCCTCCAGATTGACTTTTCTTCGGTCAGCTTTTACTATAGTAATACAGCACCTTTTAGATCATTTTTATCCCCGTGTTTTGACACAGCTCTTAGTTGACTGCTAACATCACTGTACACTTGGATACAGGTTCCTCTGACCATTTGTATAACCAAAATGTAGCTTAACATTTCAATCCACCTTTTGATATAAGATGACTATCAAGCAAACCTGTTACCCTCAGATTTATCTGACTTTCAAAAAACAAAAATTAAGACACATATGCAAAAAACAAATGGAAGAGTCAGAGACTGAAAATTTAAGTTGATCACCTTCATTCTTTAATTTTACAGCTGATCTTCTTAAGAACCATTGCACTCCTACATAAATTGTTTAAATACTATGCAACGATCAAATGATTCAATAGCTGACACACCAAATTAAATCAGTCATAACCATTATGCAGATAATTATTTCAAAAAAGGTAAAAACTAGTGTTTGTTTTTTAAAAATTTAAATATAAACTATTACATTATTTGTGCTTATGTGTAGCAAAAGCAATCTTCCATTTAACCTGTTTATATTCTATAACTCAGGATTGGAGCAGATGCTAGTAACCATTAATGTAGTATCGGTATACGCCTCTATAAAACGGGATGTTGGTATAGAGTTTGCTAGTATCTATATAATTTGACCAATTTTGACAATGTCAAGATTAATACTACTTATCTTTTATTGGAATTAGTATTGAATAATAAACTTTCATCTTTCAAGATGTGATTTACTAGCAAATCAGAGATGTAGCTATGGAAGACAGAATGGCCCCATCCTTTGCATATCTGGTTATGTGAAGGTGGGAAGAACAGTTCTCCATTAACAATGCATTTTTTAAATATGTTTCCTTTTACATGAGATAAGCTGATGATTTGTTTTTCATTTGATCAGGAACTCAAGGTCAATTTTGTCATTTTTGGATGATCTTAATAGTACCACTGAATTTTTAATTTTTACCTTGAGTAATAAGGGCGATACTGTTCATTTTTTAGATTTTGCCATCACTTTGGACTGAAATATTAAGTGTTTCCACATTAATATTTTTAGGAAGGATAGATTTGTAAATAACTGTTTAAATTTCAGAAAATCAGCACCCATACCATATGAAGTGGAACATAATCGGGGGACAATTTATCAGACTAAGTAGGTTGGTGAGTAGTAGCAGTAGTTGATGACAAATTTCTTAAAGAGTGAGTATTTTTTTTTTTTTGAAGACAGGATATTTCATTGAGAAATTGGATAAAATCATTAACAAAGTGACTAGAGATAGAAAATCATATAAAAACCCATTTTAATGCATGCTTTTCTCCAATAAAACTGGAATTCATTCATATTCCATGGTAGAGCTTTTCCTATTGTAAAAAGCATAGACATGAATGATATAAAAGACATTTTAAGTAATAATTGGCAGATAATAATTAGAAACAAGGATTTCTCTAACATATTAGGCAACCAACCTAAGTTGGCATATAAGAGATCAAGTAATTTAAAATAATTTATGGAAAATGAATGTTTTAAAAATGATAAGTCATTTTGAGTGACCTTCTGGAATGTATTGTTGTTACAAATGTAAATACTGTAGATGTATAAATGCAGGGAACAGTGTAGTTTTGAAGCACAATGAAAAATAAATCAGTATGAATAGTACTTTATGAGGGTATGGCTTATCAAGCAACTGCAATACATGTGAGAGCTTTTATGTGTATATGTCGAGTCTATATTAGATCATCGAAATGGCAGAATTTTGAATGATCTAATATCGAACCTAATATCGTGAATGCTGAAAACAGTGAAGCTGCACAAAACCGAATTCTTTCCTAGGGAAAAAATTCAGATGGCCGTTGTTGTGGCCTCGCTGTTTTCAGCGATGCGGTGGAATGTTATGGGTTGGGTTAAGGTAAGTGTGTGATTGTGCGGACGTTCAGGTTAGGACGCAGCTTGGGTGAGTTAGGGTTAGGGCGCAGGTCAGATAAGTGTGCGATTGTGACAGAATTTGGGGTTGGGGTGGGTTAAGTGAGTTAGGGTTAGGGTGCGGGTGAGGTGAGTGTGTGATAGTGAGAATTTGGGGTTAGGGGCAGGTTAAGTGAGTTAGGGTTAGGGCGCAGGTGAGGTGAGTGTGCGATAGTGAGAATTTGGGGTTAGGGGTAGGTTAAGTGAGTTAGGGTTAGGGTGCGGGTGAGGTGAGTGTGCGATAGTGACGGACCTTAGGGTTAGGGTCTGGGTTAAGGTACATGGATAGACAGTAGTGTATGTGCAGTGTAGTGTAGGGTTAGATGTAACTTTTAAATGTATGTGTGTGGATTGCTGCTTTTTAGTGTGCTTGTGGTGTGTGTGTGTTTCTCAGAACAGCAATTTTTTTTCCCTGGAAAAAAAATTTGCTGTTTTAAGGTTTCGATATTGTTAGGGTTCAGGTTTTGCAGTTCGATGTTACGGCATTCGATAATGAGCCGTTTCGGTGATCTGATATTGACCCTATATGTCCACTAGAATTCTCCCCCAGAGACTATATGAGCATTTTCTGGCTATCAAAAACAGAGATATTAGTAGTGCATTAGCTAAACACACCCCGATTGTAAAAACTTCAAAATGTCTTTGTTTTTTGTTATTCACCCGATAAAGGGAATTTTATTAACTGAAGATTATAATATAATAATACATTCAAATGTAAAGAGGTTAAATGGCATATTACCCTCACTGTTGTCAAACTGTCAGTGCTAAATTGTGTTAATTAATATTAAATGTATTTTAAAAGCACAAATAATTTAATAGTTTATATTTACTTTTTAAACAAATGCTAATTTATAAATAAGTTTTGATGTAAATATTTTTGAACTGTATAGTGGTTATGAATGATTTTACTTGGTATAGCAGCTACTGAGTCATGTGATCTATGTGTACTATTTAAGCAATGTATGTATATCTAATGGTTCTGAAGAAGTTCTAGTGAAAAATTAAACAAACAACAGAAGTGCTGAACTTTAATTTTCAGTCTCAGACTCTCTTGTTTTTAGTGTGCATTTTTTTTGGTTTTAGTGATTGATGCACCTCCTGTCAATTAACCATTTTGTAAAGTTATTTATTTATCTAACTTATATCTGAGGATAATCATTTATAATAAAATAATGTAATATCTTGATTGCCCCTACACCACAGCATATATGGTTTAGTTTTACATTATAGAACATGAAATGTTTACCTTATGTCAGCAAAACCTTAGTACACATGTCATTTTATACTCTGAAATCCTATTTAAAAGATAAACAATATTTAAACATTTCAAAGCCTATTTACAAAAATTAAATATTTTTGTTTGTGATATATGACTGTACCTTAATGCATCCATTTCTTTTGCATCTATAACTTAGCATGCAAAACAATAGTTTATTCTATTACTATTTATTTGTATGTAAACATTTAATGCAATTCATTTGTTTCATCTTTGGAAAGGATGAAGACACAACCAATTTGTAAAGCCTACACATCAGAATGAAATAACAGTAAGAAAGGCAGAGGCATAAATGAAATAGAAGATTTTCTTTAAACACTATTTTTCATGCCTTTTGATATATATTCATCTTCTTATGGATAACTAAGTGGCAGTTAAAAAAATAAGCAGTTCACTTTCTCCTAATAAAATTTGCTAAGCACCATGTCACCCCCACCCCCTCGCCAGAATTGCTCCATGTTACAGAATTATCATAGGAATAAGAAGTACATTTTTATTCCTGTACAACTAATTGAGTTTTTTTCCAGATGTAATGACATTTCCACAACATGTAATCTCATAATTGTGTTAAACATTTGAAGAGTTAACAGTCCCCAAGATTCTGTAAAGTCTACATGGTTGTTTTCCACCATATGCACATCATGATGTTTGGTTCTAACAGATTGTAATTGTGACTGATTAGTGTTTGGGAAAGGGAAAGCACAAGGGCACTGCAGGCTGCCTTACTTCTAGTGGGTGTGTCAGGTCAGATCTACAAAGAGTTAGATGTAAGGTTGGAAATGTAAGTAAGCAGCACACAAGTCACAGGTTGTGTTCCTTCACATCCATCCTGCCCTCATTTTTTTTTTTTGGCAACTGCATATGATATTATTCCCACTTAATATCCTCACACATTTTAAGGCCAGTGGTATAGAATGGGTTACACACTGCATGTCTCAGATTACTGCTCAGATACATGAAAAATTGCCAACAAACACAGAAATGTAAGACAGAGCAGTATATTTGGAAGCAATAATCATGGCAGGTTGTGTGATCACTAGGTGCAATACATTCAGAACTATTAAATGTACAAATAATACTTGTATGGTTTGATATCACTGTAGATGTGTTGTAGTTGGTTGTGTGCATATTGACTTAAGTTCTTTGCTTCAAAACTGTTTGTGTGGCAAAGAGTGATAAGGCACTCATCCTGTGTTTTGAAGGTGCATTGGAGTGAGAGTTCAAATACAAACCTTTGTAGTAATATCTCATGTGTACTAACATTTTCTAGTGCGTATGCCATAAGTTGCTTTTCCTCATTTCAATGACCTCACCATTTTTTTTAACCAGTGTTTGCATGATGTGCTGCTTAGAGCAAGCATGGGAAACTTAAAAAATAAATGTCAGGTTTGGCTGTGATTATTTGGTTTGTGCAAAGCAAAGCAGTGCACAAACTGGACAACTGGACCCACCAAGAAGCAGACAGGACCCAGACAGCCAAAAATAGAAACCAGATGCATTCAATTAATACCACTGGGCATCAGGCAACATTGTGCTGCAGTTAATGGTGAGACATTAAGAATGATTAGCAAAATAAGGAATGCCATGTAACTAGTCCTGTGGCAGCGGGTTTTAAGTGTGGGGATGGGGTACAGATGGTCCTGGGTTGTAGTATAGGGCGTGCAACCTTTGTTTTACTGTTGTGACATTACAGTATATAGCAATGAATTGCAACATAGACAAGTGTTTGCTCAACCTTCTTGTGGCAACAGGTGTAAGTGTAGGACTGTCATACACATGATTCTGTGTTCTAATACAACATTTTCTATACACTTTTAGTGTTGTTCCACTTCCAATTGCACTCACTCTCACTTATAACACATAGTGTAGCTGATATTATTTGTATGAGGGTTGAGCCACCATTATTGTGTCAGTTATGTATTTATTTATCTATGTATTATCACATTTATTATAAAATGTATGACTGTGAGTATACTGTGTACTATATTTTCTAAGCATATTTCTTCTCTTTGGACTGCTATGGTCTTCACATTTGAATAGCACACATAACAACTGCCTGTACATCCAAAAACCTTGAAACTGCTTTGCTTGCCACACTCCACTTACCATCATGCAGACGAGGTTCTTGGAGGTCCATACTGCCAGGCACTATGTTTGCACAATGCTAAGTGGATCACAACATATTCAAACAGTGTGCACACTCCCATATAATTTGAATCGGCCAGAAACCATCACTCTCCACTGCTCTTGATCCATGGTAGACATGGCAAGTGTTTCTGGAGGGTCTATATCAGAACACCGAGGTTTCAAAACTTTGAGTGTTCTAATATCGATCCGTTTTCAGCGAATGCCGAAAATATCAAAGAAACAGAAAACTGAATTTTGAATTTGGTTGTCCATTTCTGTTTCTTTGGTATTTTCAGCGCTGTGGTGGAAAGTTACGGGTTGGGTTCAGGTAAGTGTGCGATTGTGTGGACTTGAGGGTTAGGGCAGGTTAGGTGAGTTAGGGTTAGCACGCGGGTGAGGTGACTGTGCGATAGTGATGGACCTTAGGGTTAGGGTTTCAGTTAAGGTAAGTGGATAGTTAGTGGTGTATGTATTGTTTAGTGTAAGGTTATGTGTAAGAGTTTAGGTGTATGTGTGTGGATTGCTGTTTGTTTGGTGTACTTGTGTTGTGTGTATGTGTTTTGGAACAGCAAATTTTTTCCCTAGGAAAAAATTCGCTGTTCTTTATGTTCGATGTTTTCAACTTTCATTGAATAGTGTTCGATATTAGAACACTTGAAGTTTTGAAACTTCGGTGTTCTAATATAGACCCGTTTCTGGAGATGGTGTCAGATCTAGAGCACAGAGATGGGGTGACAAGGAGTCCAGGATTTTTATTGCTCTCCTAGTGAAACACCACAGCTCCAGACTATTTCAGGGGGATTCTTCTGGCTCCCAGTATAAGTCAGAAGCTTGGGATAATTTGGCCTGGACTGGATCCAGTGCCACTGGTATCCTGCACACTGGTGATCAATGTAGGCATCACTATAATGACCTACAGCAGAGGAAAAGGGATACCCTGGATGCATGGATCGAGGAATTTAGGATGACGGACATCCCACAGAGAGTACTTGTAAGATTTAAAAAGCTGAATGTAGGCAAGAGTGGTATTTATAATGGTATTCTGTTATGTTCTGTTTTTTCCATAGTGGCGGTAGAAAGTAATGTCAATGTAAGAACCCATGTGGCTAGAGGATGAGGGAAGCATGCAACATATATGCAGCAGAAGAATAGTGTTATTGTAGCATTAAAAGTTAAAATAGCTTTTTTGGTATTTTATAGAGTTGTATCAAATTGAGCATGCATATTTCAACTTTAAAAGCAAGGATGCATGCATTAGTCTGTAGCACAAACCAAGAGTACAATATTAGACTTTAGTCAAAATTTGTGGCTTCAAATACCATACTTTCCAACTCTACAATACTGTCAATTCTTCAATTATGTGTAATTTAAAGGTTTAAAGTAAAAGGTCTACACCTGTGGAACACATACCCTGCTGCAAACTGTAATCTGTATAATTGGAACATGCATACGTGCAATATATGCACATGTCAAGGAGTATTTGTTGCAATCTGTAGTATAGTGTGCATCTGTTAGAAGCTGGTAGTCTTCAAAGTAAAAGTTATCTGTCAGGAGGTGGTAGTCTTAAGAGTAAAGGTTAAAGATAATAGAGTCAAATAACTGTATTGATGGCTTTTATGTTACATATGAAGGTACTAAACTTATCTGTTTTTCTTTCTCTCGCCCCAACCCTTACCTCTCTTTTTTTATTTTATTTTTATTTTATTTTATTTTTTATTTGCTGTTTTATTTTATTACATGTCTTCCAAATGTATCCATGACATTTCTGTGCACTACATCACAAAATGCTTCACAGCACAGCGGGTTAGGCCTGCCCCATAGGATCTGCCTGCCCCCCCTCCACTGGTTCCGGCACCATTACCCAACATGTCTGGGAGCCAACCTGGCAGCACCAGCTCTACTGCCCCTGTACTGCCTGCCCCCTCAGGTACTCCTGCCCTGGACATTAGTCCAGTGGTTCCCTCTGGGAGTAGTTTCAGAGGTGGTAAGCTTAACATCTGCACTGAATTGCCAGAGATGGTGGATAGGGTTATGCGCCACACTGTTGGTGCACACTTATGCCAGCTGGAGAGGCTGCATTCCCTCACTTTCTGTCAAGAGCTCCAGCTAGTGGTGGAGTGATGTGACAGTGATGACAGTCCAGTGGGTGAGGACTCAATTCTGACTGTCATCCAGCTTGATGATCATGGCTTCTGGATGTCCCCACCATCACTCCAATCATGGTGTCCCCCAACCTTTTATAGGTTCATAGGTTCATAGGTGTTTACGAGGCTAACAACCACAAGGGCCTTTTTAAGCCTAGCCATGCATCCCGAATCTCTGACGAGTTCTGCTACTCTGGATAAGTGTAAGCATGGGTCTGGGAGATGAACCATTTACAAATTACCTGTTTGCATCAGAGGCACAGGTGCCAAACCAAGGATGAATTTACAGTTTCCCATCCAATTGTCCAAGCTGCACTTAAATTGGATTAGGGAGGAACTCTGCTTCACATGGATGGGGAGCCTGTTCCATAGATGGGGCAGTCTCTGGGATATATACCTATCTCTCCAGCAGGTCCTATTTATATCACAGGCAAGGTTTAAGTCTTTAGAATGGGTAACTCTGGAGCTGTTTGTTTTGTGGATATGCAAGAGTTCTATCAGATTGGGGTCTGACAATGCCCTATATGCAAGACATAGTTCTCCCTCCAAAAGCCTGTAGGAGAAGGAATACAGGGATAGGGCCTTGAAGCAGTCTGCATAGGACATATTACTTATGCCCTGTATACCTTTAGTGAGGAACCTCTGTGGATCCTACAGTTGTTGGATATGCTTGGTTAGGTACATACCAAAGAGGGAATTGTACTCAATGACAGGTCTGATTAATGCTGAATACAGTGGAACAATGACTTCCTTGGACTTAGATGCCATACCTTTGTTTATAAGTTGCGCAACATAGAATGATTTCCTCATCGCTGTATTCAGTCCAAATGGCTAATCAACATGATTGTGTTGTGGACACCCCTCTCTCTGGAGGTGACAGTCCAAATTCAGTTACTATTTTGCAAATGTGCTAACTTTACACTGTTAAAGAAAAGGATAGCTATGGTTCTTTCCCACCTTTCACCTGCACATTCCTGCCTGGTTTTCCTTTGTTCTTCCCCTACTTGCTCCCCATTTCAACACTATCCTATCTTCCCCATTTTTTTCTTTACTGCATTATTGCACAATGGTGCACATTCCTCACCAATGTGCAACAATGGTAATAAAAAAGTAATTAAAATTAGTGCATACAACTCTATTCAAACCCAGTACCATCTGGCCATCTGGCCCCAAAAAGGAATGTATCACTGGATTAACTTCATTAACACATGCTGCCACAGAGTCAGTTAAGCAGCAGGTGTATTTCAAAGTCTCAGTACTAACTGTCAGACTTTAGCAATGCTGCTCGCATTTCTGCAGTGCTTAGCAGTATCTAAATATGTGTATGCACTTTACTAACCATCACACAAACCCGCTGCTCACCACACTATGGAAATGTATATATTATGGTGTATTTCTGCTGTTTACTGTCCATTTCCTTTGTATGACATGAAATTACATGTGGAAACATTATAAACTGAAGGCCCAATCTAACTATGTCATATATTTACAATACATCCATGCATTATTACTCGCCCCAACCACTACAACCCTAGGGTCTCAGTACTTTTTCCACACATATATCAACCACACAAGTGCAGCACTACAAAATGTAGTATTAAATGTGTGCTATGAAATGTACATCAATCTGGTAACATGCAAAACTACAACTACTGACCCATAAGCCTAAAAAGCCTTATCTGCAAAGCTAGTGCAGGAATCAGCATGGACAATATCCATAGAGATATAGACGACCTTCAACACACTTAGCCCTACCTATTTTGATTTTGCCAAGGGTAGATCGTGTTTCTTGACCCTTGTGGACTTCTTGGCTATTGACTGAAAGACCTGGATGAGGGATAACAGGACATACTGCTTAAGCTGAGTTATCCAAGGCCTTTGATACTATCCCCATTCATAGTGAAGATCTCCCATCTGGAAATTAGGCCATACAGTACTAGATGGCTCAACAACAGAACACACACTTTCAAAGTTGGGAACTGCACCTCCACCACTAGCCCTGTCACCAGTAGAATCCCACAAGGATCTATTCTGGGCCCTCAAATGTTTGGAAACTATTTCTCTTAGCCCAGGCAGCAGTAGATGGCCTGTGGTTTACCAAGGTTTCAGATGACTGTTAACTGGATGCACTCATACAAAGTCCCCCAATGATGGTAACTTATTACATTAAGGGCTGACACAGACTAATGACTGGTGCTAAACTCACAGACTGAACCTTAAAGCATGCAATGACTCATTGTCCCGTTTATCAGTGAAGTACTCCTGCTAATTTTGATATACATAGCACCCCCCCAAGCTCAAGCACAGTGCTGCTAGACTTGGGAACACATGTTGATAACAATCTACACTTTCATCACTATGTGCCAATAGTGGCGACACACACAATATTTATTGCTCACATCATATATATATATATATATATATATATATATATATATATATATATATATACATCACATCCGAGATCACAATAGTCATACCTATGCTGTAGTCTATCCTCATCACACCAATAATGGAGTACAATGCTCACATCAGTCTGTACCTCACCAGCCAACTGCAGCAATTGGAGAAAACACAGGGTTGTGCCTCGGAGACTCACAGGCCTCCAAACATGACATATATATATATATATATATATATATATATATATATATATATATATATATATATATATATATATATCGAAAGAATGACGTACTTGTCACTGTATTCAGTGTAATGCAGGCTGCTGAGAGGTGACCTATGGCTGCCCTGCAGATCAGTCTCTACCCTGCCCTTCTGGAAATGATGGACAGTAGGGACAATTATAATTTGCCCAGGGTGCTCAACCTAGACTGTGACATAAACAGAACATGCTGGGGAGACAGATATATCCCACTATGATTCACACTCTTCTGCAATAGTCTCCCACTGCATGTGAAGCAGTGCTCCTAAATAACCTTGTTCAAGCGTAACCTTGAGTACTGGTTGGGTGATTGCAAATTCATCTCTGGGCTGGCACCCATGTTTCTCATGTACAGGGCCAGTTGGTGCTGCTCATAAACTCGCTCTGCTAAAAATAACCATCCTACTTGTGTTTTTACGCATCCAATTCATACATGCCTCCCATCCTCTTGTCTCCCACATGGCCTGCTCATGTCATCTACTATAAGTTCACATGCACTCATGTATAATTCAGACTTGAGCTGTGCTGCTTGCATTAAGTACTGTGTATTGTAGTCTGTTTACTCAGATAGGTAGGGGTTCTATTCTCACTACAGTTAACTGTGTGTGTGTGTGTGTGTGTGTGTGTGTGTGTGTGTGTGTGTGTGTGTGTGTGTGTGTGTATGAGCTGTTGGTTGACATTACAGAGAGCATTTTACACCACCATATGGGACACTGCTATGTTCTCCTTAACACATTTTTGGATATGCAGTACTCCCACCAGCACAGGATCAGAGATTGGCCTGGAGGCCAGGCAAAAGTCACCTCATCCTATACAATAAAGATTACAGTGACATGTCTTTTAATCTATCCACATACATCATGGCATGGTTTGTAGGCCCTGTGTTATCTTGTTGAGAAAGCTCTATGGTTTCTCCGGCTGCTACATATGTCTGGTGAGGTACATGTAAAAACAGTATTATATTCTAATTGTGTTGTAATGAGGTTTGACTGGTGCTATCATATAATCCTAAGATCTCAATATGATGGTGTGACATTTGATGTGCACAACATAGGCTTTCAATAGCAGTGTGTACACTTGATGGTCAATGTTCAGATTTCTATCTACATCTGCTCCCATTGGTTGCATCACTGGGTTTCTGCATAGCAGAACTGTTATCATTCGTGTGATTAACATGAAACTCCACTTTTCAGATGGACAGCATTACAAACACACATTTCTGCATTTATTTGTACATCGTGTGCCTTTGTCACTATTCAGTTGTGTTGGTTAGTTCCTCCTGTACTATGTTATTACCATTGGTGGACTCAGTGATTGCACACAATATGCAAGAATCAGCAAACTTGGTAGGTTAAAGGCCATGTACTTTAGTCTGTCGAGAAATACAGTTCAAACAGTGAAGTGCAAAGTACAGATCCCTAAGGTTTGCCACTAGTGACAGCTCTACTGGTACAGGTTGATTCACCAACTTTCATATGATGTGTTCTGTCATTGAGCCACTTGATTACCCATCAACTGATGTAAGATTTAATCCCCAGCTTTGGGGTTTTCTCAATGATGCCTGCATTTGTGATTGTGTCAAAACCCTATGCCAGATCACAATAGACAGTATGCACTGTCTTACATTGATCCAGGCCTATTACATAGAATCATTGGGTTGTGACAACATTACAGATCACCTGTGGTGTGACTCAGCACATCCACCTTCTGGATACGGTTGAATACACAGTTCCACAAAACCTTCACTTGGCCTATGTTCCCATACAAGGGTGTAAATCAACATGCATCCACCTGATTTGTGGGGACATCAACTGAGGCATGTATGTACAGAGACATCCTGAGTTTCCTCACCTTTGAGGTTTTTAAAGCTAATCATAATATATGGAATGCCATAATAAGGAACCTAATTTTGTCTACTACAGGAAGAGATGTTTAAAAACAATGTTAGAGAAACAGGACACCTTAGTTAGTGTGCCTAAAACTGATAAGGATTTAGGAATGTATAATTGTAGAATGTGTACAATATGTAGGTATGTTTATGTCAGTAAATATATTTATATTGAGGCATTTTATTTAATTATTTATTTAAAGGAAAGATATAACTGCAAATCTACTAGCTTAATATATATTGCTATGTGTTCAGGTGTCAAAGTTTTTATATAGGCATGACAATGGGGTTGTTTAGAAAAATGAATAAAGGAACATCTATATATTATAAAAATTAAAGATAAAAATAATGGACTGGATTCACGAATGGCCGAATTCTGTGCAGGAACAGTATAGCCACTCCTGCATGCAATATGGCTGTCGTGCTATCCAGGATAGGACTGTTTTCGCGTGCACGAGTGGCCCTATACTGTCCCTGCATGGAATTCCATTCAGTATGCAAATCACCTCATTTGCCGGTGAAAACCATGCAAATGAGGTGATTTTTTGATCCAGTAAGCTGAATGGATTCCATATAGGAATAGCGTCAGTGCAAAAATCTATTTGGCTAGTAGCCGAATGCATTTTTGCATCTGACAAAATGGAGGCATGACAGCTCGTAAAAATCATGTATTATGTTGAACAGACAAGCCAATGGCCAAATATAAGGCCATTGGCATTAAATGCAACTTAATTTTTTTAAAAATAAAACTTTTATTTTTTTTTGGCCAATCCTGGCCATTTAAGTTAAGGGCAGCAGCTCGCAAACATGGTGGTGCCAAAAAATAAAAAAAAAAAAGGGAAAAACTGCCTTTTAACAGAACTCTGCATTTTGCCATTATCGTCAATGGCAGGCAGAATGTAAACAAGACAAGGGAGCACTGGATGCCAAGGGAAAAGGCGGTGTTTGGGAATTGTAACTATGGACCTGCACACTGGGGTATGCAAATGAAGGGGCCTATACTGAATCACAGATTTCTACCTACTGGCAGTCTGCACCTAACCATGCAGGTGCAGCAATAGGGAAGCATGTGGGCAGGACAAGAGAATGACTTCAATAGGGGGTGTGTCATGCTTGGTGTAAACTTATTGGAGCCTTACGGCCCATTTTTGCTCTTAGCTAAGCAGAACTAAGGAAGGGGGTGTGTCTCACATTGTTGAGCACTGTTTTCCCTGCTTAAGCGGGTGTGCGCACCGCACACCGGGTTTTAAACAAACAAAAAAAAAACAGGAAATAGCAGCTCTGTTACATTGTGAGCACTGGGTATGATTGGCGCGCCTCACGGCTTAAATAGGAAGGCAGTGGGTAAGGAAAACAGCAGTAGAAAGGCAATCAAGGAGAACTAGCATAGCTGGCAGTTGAAATGTATTAGAATCAGCCAATTACACATGCAGCAGCCCAGCCCAGCACACTGCTATAAACTATGCAAACACCTTTAACTTTGTTTTTTCCTACAAACTCTACACCACTGGTGTACACAGACAGGAAAATTTTACCTGACAAAATTAACAAAATGTTAGCGGCTGCTGACACTCACATACATCAATATGTGCAATATCAATATGAGGCTGAGGGTAGTGGGGATGTGAATGCTGACAACCATCCCACAGTGAGCAGGAGGAGAAGAGTGTACAGACCCAGGGTAACCTACCAGGGGCTATATGAGCTGGAGATAGTGTAGCGCTATAGGGTAGACAGGGACATTCTACAGCAAACTGTTGAGCTGTGCCAGCCCAACCTCACACACAGAACCAACAGAGAGGAACCCATCCCAGTGGATACCAAGGTATGTGTAGGCTTAAGAATACTAGCCACAGATACCTTCCAAAGGGCAACTGGGGATATCATGGGGATCTCACAGGCATCAGCATCCAGGGTACTTCACCAGTTCCTGGATGCTATGTCAGCACATGCCGGTGAGCACATATATTTCCTCAACACCTGTGAGGTGTTGACCATTAATATGCATCTCTTCCACCAAGTAGAATACCCTGAGGTTGTGGGTGCTATAGACTGCATGCACATACACATCAAAGCACCACCCAGTGAGCGGGGTAGGGTCTACATAAACCACAAGGGCTTCCCCCCATCAACGGCCAGGTCATGTGTGATGCCCAGGGCATTATCTTGAATGTGTGTGCTGGCAGCCCTGGAAGCTATCACACTCCCACATCTGGTATATGACACAGCTGTACCAGTCATTTGCCAGTGGGACATCCCATATGACCACCTAGTGGGGAATGCTGGCTATGCACTGGAGCCATGGCTGATGACACCCCTCAGAAATACACACACACCTGAGCAAGAACTCTATAATGAGGCAGACACACAAACCAAAATCATACTAGAGCATGTGTTTGGGATGCTCAAGTCATGGTTCCACTGCCTGGACATATCTGGTGGAGCCTTGCAGTACTCCCCAGCTACATGTACATAAACGTTCATAGTATGTGCCATGCTACACAATATGATCCTGCGGAAACAGCTGCAGCAGGAACAGCATGGGCCAAGGCCACACAACCCCCCCCTCACCATTGCCAAAGCCATCACAGGCACAGAGGGACTTGGAGGAGGAACTACCTGAGCCTGCCTATGTAGGCAGAAGGAGGCATGCCCAGTATGCCCAGGCCTTGACAAAGAGACAACACATAGGACATACACTGACACAGTAGGGACCCAGGGAATGACACCTCTCTCTCTGACTCGCGCATACAGTAAAAGCGATGCCAAACATGACACTACCTATGCTTTACCATGTATAGGGAGTGAGCTATGTGCATCTGACATAGTCAGCCCTCCAGCACCATCCTCAATACTGGCCCAGCCACAAGGTAAGTCACTTTTCCTATCAGTTGCTGAATGGAGTAGTATGTTCTGATAGTTGGATCTATGGTATCGATGTGAGCATGCAAGGGAATCGGGTGGCTGAATGGGATGGCAGCAGATAGTGGACACCTATATGAGCAGCATGAAATCCATAACAAATACTGGTGTCAACATACTAGGCAGTACTAGACAAGGTGACAAATCCCACTGCAGTACTTGTGGTGGCCCAAATATGTGTCCATAGGACACACACATGCATGTCAGTGAAGCTCACATACCCAACAACAGCCTCAGCCAGCAGGACAGGTGTAGATGACCATAAAGAAAGGCTGGGCTAAGGCCTCCAGTTGATGGCAATGGTGAACAGCCCCCCTCCAGACCTACACATACAGACTGCAACAGGTTTGGCAGTTGTATATTAGTTCTGAAGGGTAAGAAGTCTAAAACTGAACTGTAGGTCAATAAAACCTAAGATCTGTATCTACTGATATGCCTCCAGTCTACATAATAGGTCAGGTAGCTTAGTGGTAGGTTATTGTGAAGATTAAATACATGGTTGCGTGTTCTAATCCTGGCAGTGCTCATTTGGGTTGGGAGGATGGCCTAATGGTTAAGGTGTTTGCCTTACAAATACAAGGTACAGGGTTCAAGTCTCACAAGGGATAATTGGCTAGGCTTAAAATGGCTCACAAGGGCAGCTAGCCTAGTACTAATCTATGAACCTATGAATACAAAATTAAATGGAAGCCAATAGAGTACCTGAAATACCAGTACAGTCATAGCAAATGTTAAAGTCATCAGGTGTGCCTTCCCCCACAATCCTATGTAGAAATGCCATAACATGTAAGTGTGAGGAATAATATCAGTGGAGCACAGATTACCTGAGCTGGCCCAATCTACAGGATAGATTGTTGCATGTGTACAATATGCAGGGGTCTGTGTGTTAGGTTGTTGTGTGATCAATATTGTCTGGAAGTGGTCAGCATGTAGGAATGGAGGCTTGTGTCTCAGTGGCTTTTGGGCAGTACTGTGGTTGACAGGACCATGTTCCAACAACTGCAGTGCCAACCACAATGCTTCTCAGCAATACCCATGTCAGCAGTCATCCATACTCACTGTCCAGATGTCAATATCTGTCACCATCTGAAATATGGACATGCCATAAATGTGGGTCCATACATACACACAGTACACATGTGGAAGTACCCTAGACAGAGTGCATAAAATGCAACTGTGAACTGCACACACCTTTGGAATTGAACATACAGGTTAGCAGCACATTAGTTGTCCATGTAGTATGGAATACTGATGTATTCTAGCCAATCACTGGCAGACCACAAAAGGCACAGTTATAAAGTAATGAGAGACCGCCTATGTCCCTGCACAAGGTAGCATAAGGGGAAGGTCCCAGGTATATCTGTGAGTCAGGTGCAATAAGCTTCCATATCACACATGCACTCAGTTCACCCCATCCTCAGCCACAAGTTTATCACAGGTCATATCTTTGCTGTTGGGAATGAGTACAGTGTGACCCCACTTCTGTATGGGAATATCCACAGAACGCAGTATGCTGAAGAGGTGTCCTATGCAGGTGTATCCCTAGCTGTAAGCAGCACCCTACCTGCATCCAGACCAATGGATTAATATTTACAGGACCTATTGCCATTAACACCTTGCACACTTACCCTGTCACCCCAGGGGAATCCACTGGCTCACAGCCTGGGAATGTAGGAGTGACAGAATGCACTGGCCTGCATCACTATCAAATGGCCTACAGTCCTCTGTCAAAGGCCTGTGCCTCACCTGTAGTGCCAATGTATGGTATCTCATGGGGTCCCAACTAACAACCTAACACAGTTAACAGAACACAAATGCAAGGCCATGTTGACAAATCCCAGTAGCATGCCCCCATGTCCTACTACATGAACTGTGGCCCAATCCAAAAATACCACTGGAATGAAGGGCCAACTACAGGGATACCTCTCAGATATTGCTTGCATAATGTTAGGAAGAGGATAGAATAACAGCGTTAGATGGGTGTAGATCCATGGATGTCACAAAGTGTGTGAAGTCTGAAACTCTGATGTATGCTCATACTACCCCTGTCTACAAACCCAGTAATGGGAGGCTACAAACCTGCTCGTAAACCACAATATGAAGGGGAACTGACCAGATATATGAGCCCTGCCTCTGGGTAACCTGGGTGAATCTGTACAGCTGAGAGGTATGGCCACAGCAGGATATGGCCATTCTGTTAAGTCGATAGATGTACAAGCAGGGGATCCTCAGCCACCATAGTACCAAGGTAGTGGACCATTTACACAGACCCATCAGCAAGTGTCTGTAGCTACCCCTCCAGAATGGCAGGAGTGTGCAAGAGTGTGTAGGCTGCGGACCACAATACTGGACTCAGCTTCATTCATCTTGTATTTCCCAGTAAATAACTGTGAGCAAATAATTATATCTGTCAGTAGATGATGACATAATACATCACAGTGTAAAACAGTACATGTCTGAATATCTCTGTTAACCCCAACCATGTAACACAAGCAGCACAGACAGCAATAGTTACAGTATTCCCCTATCTGTCGTCCATTGTGACTCCATATTGTCAACTTATCTACACATATCCTGCAGAAACAGGTTGCTAGCTGTAGGTGTAGAACACCAAACCCTGGACTGGAGTACAACCCAACCTGGAATGGATTCACACACTCAATACAGAAGGTCATACTGGGCATGCTCCTACACTTAGAGAAATGAAGCCCATGTCTGACAACACAGTGGGCTATACATATCTGTCATTTACAGATATTTGTGCACACACACCAAATTGTACACCATGTATGCTTCACACACACATTGGATAAGAATACTCCCACATATCCAAGGCAACACACTATAATATGTCAAACATAAACACACAGAGATGTGGGGAAGAGAGTGACAGAGAAAATCCCATTATGAGGCCTGTCCCACCCACTGCACATCCAATTGGCCAATATCACATGATGTGCTGTCAATCACTGTAGACATTCCTTTTGGTAGCCCGCAGCCCTATAGTGTCTGTGGTGCTTGTGATAAGTATGTAATATGATAGAACAAATCAGTATTCATGTAGCATTTGTATACTCAGTCCTGTCAAATGTAAAGTTGTGTGTTACTGAGTGTGTGTGTTTCCAGAGGAATGATTTACAGCCCATTCACACACACTGCACTTCCCAGTGCCCATGTTAGCACTCCTGCTGATGTCAGTCAACTTGAAATAAACCATTGGCCAAATCTCAGCCCTATAAGTTATGTGGTGCTTGCGATAACTGCATAATGCTGTAGTGTACAAAATTAGGTAGGAATTCTAGTCCCAGACATGGCAACTGTGATAATGTGTGTGTGTGTGTGTGTGTGTGTGTGTGTGTGTGTGTGTGTGTGTGTGTGTGTGTGTGTGTGTTTGTGTGGAATGAATGATTTTGAGGCCATGCACACTCACTTCACCTGCCATTGCCCTACTTTAGCATGTCTGCTGATGTCAATCACCTTGAAATAACCCTTTGGCCAAGTATCAGCTCTATAAGCTCTAAGGGCACTTGTGATAACTGCGTAATACTGTAGTATAGCAAACAAGTTAGGTAGGAGTTCTAATTCCAGACATGGCAACTGTGGTAATGTGTATGTGCGTGTGGAGATGAATGATTTTGAGGTCATTCACACTCACTACACCTGCCATTGCCATACTTTAGTATGCCTGCTGATGTCTGTCACCTGGAAATAACCCTTTGGCTAAACCTCAGCCCTATAAGCTCACGATAACTGTATAAAACTGTAGTGTAGCAAGCCTGCCTTTTATGTGGGTAAAACCGCTAGGGTTTTTAAAACCAGAAAATGCGAACATATATCTGATATTGCTAAAATGGTGAAAACAAATGCACTAAGCAGACACATTGAGAGATATAGTGGTCATAAGGTTCACTTTTTAGTGATTCAACAAGTAACTAATGATGTACAGGGTAGGGTGACACCAGGACAGTTGAAGGCATGTGAGTTACATTATCAGTTGAGGCTAAATGCCACTGTTTTTCCTGGTTTAAAAGAATGCACTATTATATTGACTATATTAAAAATGAAAAGGCATGGTTGCTTTTTATAAATATTAAATATATTATTATAATAAATTATTTATTCAGATATTTAGATATTTGTATTTTTAAACAAACACTACATAACATTTTAATTATTTTATATTAAAGTTAGGCAATGTGTTTTTAAATGTAATGGTAGAATGAAATGTGATTAATTGATTGATTGGTGAGGGTATATAAGGGAAGTGTAATTAGCTGATGTTCTGATAAAGTCTAGCTTTTGTAACAGAAGAAAGCAAACTGAAATAAAACCTTTGTTCTGGAGCACCTTGGCAATCTTTCTGGTGGTTTAAAGTACAATGTGTTTGTTTGCCTGTGGTTACTATGGCTAAAGGAGTTCTAATCCCAGACATGGCAACTATAAAAATGTGTGTGAGACTGTGTGTGTGTGTGTGTGTGTGTGTGTGTGTGTTTGTTGACACCTGATTTTGTGGTCATTCACACTTACTACACTTCCCTTACTTCTCCTTCAGTTCTGCAGCTGATGTCACTCACCTTCAAAGATACCTTTGGACAGCTCTCCAACATGTAAGCTCCATGGCACTTGCGATAACTGAGTAATACCATAGTGTAGCAAACTAGTTAGGTAGGAGTTTTAATGCAGGTTCTGGCAACTATGAAAATGTGTGTGAGAGTGTGTGTATCTTTGTTGACACCTTATTTTGTGGTCATTCACACTTACTATACTTCCCTCACTCTTCCTTTAGTATTGCAGCTGATGTCACTCACCTTCAAAGATACCTATGGGCAGCTCTACAATATATAAGCTCCATGGTGCTTGCAATAACTGTGTAATACCATAGTGTATCAAACTAGTTAGATAGGAATTCTAATATTGGTCTTGGCAACTGTGAAAATGTGTGTATGTGTGTGTGTCTTTGTTGACACCTGATTTTGTGGTCATTCGCACTTACTACAATTCCATTACCCCTCCTTTAGCACTGCAGCTGATGTCACTCACCTTTAAAGATACCTTTGGACAGTTCTCTAGCATATAAGCTCTGTGGTGCTCGTGATAACTGCATAACACTGTAATGCCAATACATAACTAGGTAGGGGGTTGAAACTGAGTACTGGTAAGTGTGTGTTTGTTGGTGTGATTGTGTATTAACAAGATCCATTAGAGGGTGAGTTTTGCTACATTTTCATACTGAGAACCCATATGTCCTAATGTCACATTACAAGACCAACAGTTGTCAAACACCGTAGAGGTTGTTGTAGATGATCCACAGCCATAAATTTATTTATAGGCAACCATTATAATACCCAGAGACCTCTCACCACCCACGGATCATACACAAACTTGCTTGGCTCTTTCTCTCTTCCTTTCTTTCTTTCTTTCCCTCTCTTTCTCTCTCTCTCTCTGTCTCTCTCCCCCTCTCTGGTAGATGTGGAAAATGCATCTGTTTTGCATAGGCAGCAGCTTGCCTTTGGTAGGTAATGCTCATGATCAGCTGATGGCCTGTGCATGAATTGGAGTCCTCCACTTGCTAATTGCATGTGGAACAGCTGTGGTATCATTCCTATAGCCAATTGCATGGAACCACACTCCTATAGGTAAGCACTGCAAGTGGGTGTTGGCTCTTCTCCTTCACTGTGAGCAGGACTTCATGTAGGTGATTGTCGACACAAGTACTGCACAGGCAGTACTTGCTAGACATTCTTGCAAGTCCCTTAGTGTTGCTGCATGTTTCTGGGCAGCCTCCATGACCAGTTTGCAACATGTTTTATCATCTGTTTTGAATGGGCATCTGTTTATTTTCTACTTCAATGTTGTTCCATAGTTCATACACACATAGATGACTGCACTGTTTGCCATGGTAAATGCAGTGGTGATGTAAGGCTACTTTCCCACTCCTGAGTGCTACCTTTTGGATATGGGATCCATTTCATGGTTTGTACAATGTGTGCAAGCCACGGCTGTCTCTGTTTCAGGTGAGTGGGCAAATGTCATGGGCATACTTCTTGGACAGCAGACCATTACTTGGTGTGACATTGAGGCCCTGTACTTGATGGCAGGTGTGTACTCAAGAAGAGTGAATGCTGTCAGTACATCACAAGCTGCTTCCACAATATGTTATTTGGAGTGTGTGCACACATATGCTTCCAGTGTTTGGTAAGGTTTGTAGTCCCCATATTTGTTGTCCTAACATATGATTCCATACTACACATTCATTGCTCATATTAGAATCACATTACAGGTTGCAAAAGGTGTAGAATGTGCTATTGTGGTCTGCCGTTGTTTATATCAGGAATAGTTGCCATTGTAATACTGGTGTATACACTGTTATATCCACTGTATAAGGGTAATGTTTCAGACATGTCCCTACTGTAGGCCACTTGCCCCACCATTATGTTTATCTCTGTCCACACATCTTGCACTGACAGGTTGGTAGATATACTGCAGGAATCTTACATACCTTTCAGCTATGCCACCATGGTGACCACTGTGATGCAGTGCAGTTAACACCAACAAAAATGAACATGTACAGCATGCATTATGGGTAGGTGTGTTAAATGTGTGCATGGCAAATAGCATGCCCATAACATGGCCGGTGTCTTGGCAAACCTTAACAAAACAACTCCATACTCACTAGCTAAAGGCTGCTGCCCCAGTTATATACCAGTGGGACCTAAATAGTTGTGTGAGAGAAGTAATGTCAGTAGTCACATCTGTGGCACTGGTACAGGGCGGAAGCAACATTTCAGCACATTGACAGTACAAACCCACAATACTAAGGATTATGCACATCTGTTCATTACTATACTCCAGCAACAGACTATCTTATCTGACATATGCATGTAGATACTTTACAGATAAACATGGATAAGCAACAGTGGTCTAGTAATGTGCAATGGGGCCTTACCTGTACGATCCATGTCCATTGTGTGGGTAGCACCCACCTCCACAATGCTGTCTTCAGCCTGCTGGCTTGTATGGCGAGCAGGTGCTGCAAGGCTGGCGAGGAGCTCTTCAGCATGTGTCAGTGGAGGCCGGATGGCATGACCCCCACTGCTGACTAGCTGGTCTCTCCTAACAGCAGCAGCAGCAGCACGCTGATGGGCATGGCAGATTAGGTCAGTGCAATGATGCTGCACCTGCTCATAATTTTGGCTGTGCAGGCTGACATTGTTTACCCTGTGGGTGAGCTCATTCCACAGGGTGGTCCTCTCCTGCAGATCCTGGGCCCTGCGGCCGAATATTATGCCATGATGCTGGATGATGAATTGGATAATCATGTCATTCTCAAGGTTTGTGAATGCTGGCAAATGTTCCTGGGGCATTGTATTTGGAAGACATAAACAGAAGAAAATGTCACAGGACCTCATACAGTTGTCCACATGCACATCAACAGTGGATATTACTTGCAAATAATCCAGACTATACCATAATATTGTACGCTATCATGGCTTTGACATCTTGCATTACACTCCTGGCCTTGACCTGTCCAGTTCCACCAATGTTGGGCACTGGATGGCATAATCCACTATTCTCCATTCATTTCTGTGTAGAGGGATGACAGTGGCCATCTTCCATATGGATGGTGTGTCGATGGTGGCAAGTCTGTGTTTGACTCTAGTGTGTGTGATGGAGCTGTGAGCACATGCCTGAGTTCATGTAGTAGGCAGACTGTGATGTTCTCATGCCCCATGAAGACTTGCTGTTGTTGCCATCAGTTGGTATTATGTACATGCTCATCACTGATGTGGGCACGAGTATGGTTGATATGCATATCCCCCTGTAAAAATGTTGTGGACAGGGTGCCACTGTTCCCACCTATCCTGTCTGATGCAGGTTGCCTGTATCCATGACATGTGTGTATGAGGTGTGCTTTACCCCCAGTACGGGTTGACTTGTGTTACTGCATTTGAGACTGCGTACACATGTGTAGACATGGTTACAATTGGCCCTGGTGGTTTGGATATGTCTGATTTCTAGTCATAGTCAGCCTTACAGAAAGTCACCTGTGAACCTACATGCTTGCTCAGATAGAGGTGCACTTGCTTCCAAGTTATGGTCTGCACCTATGTGTTCCTGTATAGCTACTATAGCACCCTATTATGTGCTTTGTGTCATGCTGCTGTCCACCAAGGGGGATTACTCTATATTTGGTGGCGGCTGGTTGTACAGATCAGGTACATGCTGATTCCATATAGCTACAGGGGATATGAAGTGTACACACCCCTGTACAATGCATGGTAGTTGTGCAATTGAAACATGACCCCACAAAAGCACATGAAAACACAATCCACACCTGTGATGTGACCCATAGCCTGCTCAGTTCAATAGGGAACATAACAAACTGTCCTCTGAAAACATATGGGCATTAATACTCAGTACAATAAGCCAGTTAAATGTATGTGCACACCCTTACACTGATATGTTGTGTAAACACCTACTGAGATGATTACAGCATCCATTTGTCTTGGTTTGTACTCTAAAGTCATATCACTTCTTCACTTGGCAATGGTTGCTCACCTTCCATGAAACGGCTTTGTTTTTTTTTTCAATAGAATTGTACAGGTTATGGATCACATTTGAAGTGAGAAATGATTTGACATGACTTTTTGTGGTCTCGTTGGCATGCAGCACATAGACCTGGCATTCCAACAGGGGTGTGTACACTTTAATATTCAGTGTTGTGCAGGGGATAGTAGATGTCCTTCCATTTCACTGTTGCAGTATTCCTTACAATAGGGATCCCCTGCCAAGTGTGGCCCTACATCCGGCCAGTACACCCAATCCTTTAGGTTGCTAAGGGTACACCATACATCACACATATGCTTCCTGTGTACAGTGTTGGGCATAAAGGTGACATCTGGACATACCATCCTCAGAACTTCTTTGCTGCCAGATTGAATACCATCTTTGATCATCAGTCTGAACGCTCGCTTTGCTTGCTGGTTCACCAAGCTATTTTTCAGATTTCAGATAAGTGCTCCATTGGAGTTTTTGCTCTTATCTTTTTTCCTTTTGTTTTGTAGCTTTTGGGGTTCATGTCATGCAGAAAGGGTAAATGCCAGTGTGGGAGGCAGACTCCCCATAAAGATCATCATGAGCAGTGTTTATTCTGTATTGGTTCTTCTCACTACCATATGTCCTGTTCTATTTGTCAGGCTTTCATGCTGAAGACTCTGCATCATCAGCTTTCCTCTTTGGCCATATATTTAGAGAACCAATATCTTAAACTTTTAGTAAAAGATGTTATAGAAGGAACTTCCCTCTCAGATGGCCAGCCAACCTCAAAGAAAAACGCCAAAAAAGCTAAGTCAGATTCTTTGGCTGTGCCACCTCCACCAGATGTTTCTCTCAAAGCTAACAAAAGGCAAGAGGGTCACCCGGCCCTTTTGTTGGATACTTCTGCTGCAACCAATTTTGAGGCCGGCATGGATCTAACATCACGCATGTCCCTATAGTTACTTTTGCCCTGTGGTTACTTTATTTTTATCTTAATAGTAAACATTTCTTTCTGATGCATAACAGTGACAGCATTTATAAATTCAGTAAATGAAGGAATAACTTAATTATTTTTCTAGCTATTGTTAATAAACTAAAGCAAATTAGGAATTGGGACTTGGGTACACATCCAGAAATCTGAGCCATTGAACAACAACGACATTTTAGTTACCCCTAATAGTTTTTTTCAAGCTTTCTGATTTTGGATCTCAGCTGTAGCCTAAATCCTCCAAGATTTACCAATGCTCCACATTGACTCAGACCTGTTTATAGATAAACACTTTATTCAGTAACTAAACTAACCTAGAAAGATTCAGTATCACTAGCAGTAACTATATATGGTCTAGCATTTCAAGACATTCTATTGTGATAATGAGAAAGTGCTCCTATTTGTAGTTCTCTGCTGTGGTGTTTATAAAGACCAGAATACTGTGAAGCTGAAAGCTAATGGAGCAATCCAGAGTCAGTATAAAACCAGCATCAGTCCTTTTATAGAACCATCTGCCGTAACTGAACAGGCATAAAAGTAATAATATTGGAAAGACAAAACACTGAGTGATCAGTAAAACTGTAGCAATTAACATTTCTGTGAAGGACTAAAGTTAACTGGTGGTAAAAGTGTTAATAGGGGGGTATCCTAATGAAATCCTGATCTACTACCCTCTTTCTTTGCTCCTTACCACCCCCCTTACAAATTAAAGTAATATGACCAGAGAAAAGACTACTGTATCTAGTAGGATACTAATAAAATTAATGAATGATCTAAAGAAGCACCTTCTGAACAGAGTATTACAGATCCTGCTACAACTAACTTGGTAGCAGGCTAGCACAGGCTGCTAGACTGGCTACTCACAACCAGGCCAGACAAGCTTACACAAGCAGCAGTCATCCCTGCTGTTTTTAGTTATCACAGCATAATTACTGCAGCCTAAATTGCTAAGACATTGCTTTGTAAATTGTTGAGTAATACGTGTTGGACAGTTGGACATTACCCGGTAAACAAACAAAATAAATAAATAAGAGACCAAAATTTACTGGTGGACTTATATGGAAAATATAAGAAAATTTCTGCTCACAAGGATCAAGCTGATTTTTATGTGATCTTTTGAAAAAGCACTTGTATGTGTGAAAGCTGGTGTTTTATATTATTTTATAATAAAGTCCTTTGAAGTTCATTGGATACTTGAAAGATGAGGGACTTTTTTGTATTTTGCTATTGAATATTTGCTCTGGTTCACAAGGTACCCACTTGAGTTACCAGTTTTCTGCTTAGATTTATTCATATGTCAGTCATTTATGAAGGACCATGCATACTAAATGTTGTCACATTTATCCATCAGTTAATGGTTTCAGGTACTCACTCAAACTGATCCTGGCACCTCTACCTGAATATGCTTTTCTGTGTGAAGGGAACATTCCTTCCTCTGAAGAAAAGATGGATTAGGTCACAGGCTTCACCATGCAACCCGAGTACATTCTGGAAAGTACAAAACTATGTATTTAGAAGATCAAAGAATAACAAAATAAACATTGGAAGCAGTGCATAAGAAACACAGAAAGCAGTGTTACTTCACAAGTTTGCTGCAAAACTACCAAAAGCAGTTTTGTGCTGTCCACAGCAAAATGTTTAACACAAGAATACATCACAGTTTCACAGCTATAATTGCTTAAATCTTACACTGACCTCCAGACACTCTGTTGCATAGTTCCAGTAAACTATACCGAAACATGTTAAACCATAAAACACCAGGAGTGCATGGTCTCTTTCCAAGATTTCTCAAATCATGTGACAACTTCTTATCCACGCCACTACAACACACACACCTAGCACCTGAGTTAAAAGGTATTATATCTGTCCTCGTGGAAAAATATCTACAACAGTCTCCATTCCCAAGACATGGCCATTCGATTCTCTGGATGCATGCTAAGCTGCATCAGTCCTTAATGTCCTTATCAGAAATCATTGCACCCTGTACCTTTTCATAGGGTGTCTCTCACATGCAGCATGCAGTCACATGGACTACCTAGTGAGAATCAACCATTTCTTAGATTAGGTCAGAGCATATTCACTTCACTATTTTTAGAAAAAAAAATGCTATGGGGGTGTATGCTGATATCCTTTAGGGGCACTGCTTGCTAATTTGAAAAAGGCATTTGATAATGTATAACACATTTGCCTTCTGAAAGAATTGCAGACATGTGGACTGACTCAGATGGTATAAAGTTGGTTTTGTAGCTATCTGGAAAACCTTTCTTATGACATTCTGGTTGAGAACAGTCTACCAAAACCTCCTAGTGCACTTAGATGTATAAGTAATAGTACAGTCCTTGCCTGCATACTTCTCTGCCTTCAATCTTTAAAAAAATCATAGCATTGGGAGAGAAAGGGGTACAAAGTGTTATTTTTCACAATAAAAGACCTCTGTTTAGTTCATCTTGTATAGTTAGTGGAAAGAAGGCTTGTATAGGGTTAGTTTATTTACTGATAGGTTACATACCCATAAGCAGGTCTGGCTTTATGAGGAGCTTCACTAAATGTAGGAGGAGCAAGCTTAACTTTGAAGGCCAAAATCTCAGAGTTATTCATGGTTAAAACTTCACAGCTGAGAGGTATGCTTGCCTACAGCTGTTTCCAGAATATCTTAGAAATCATTCTTCCTGCTAGCCAACCATGCAAATAAGCATGTTGGCTGAAGGTGTGACAGTCATCTCTTCCTTTCAAGTGTACAGTGAGTAACAACTTTAGTGCAGATTCATTACATAGCTAGTTTTAACAAGAAGAGCTAAACATTCACTTCAGCAAAACCAAGGCAATATTATTCAGAACAGCCATTAAATAAAGCATCCAGTACTAGGAATACATGATGTACTCAGGAATAGCTACATTGTCTGCTACAATGTTTATATATTTAGCAGTCAGCCTAGACAATGCACTCTCATTCTATACTCTCATTGTATGAATGCAGAATAAAATTGCATTACTTATCTATATCTGCAGATCTGAAAATGTATTAACCAGGGATGCAGACAGTGTCACATAACTTAAAAGGAGTTTAGTCTGTCTCTTACAGTTAACTTTGCAGGCACGAGCCATAACCTTAAAATAACAACAAAGCTGCTAAATTTGCAGAAAATACCCCTTTCAGAACCCACTACTGTTTAGCACTGCACTAAAAAGCCTAAATTGGTTAGAACTGTCACATCAACTATCATATACACGTCTTACCACCTATTTGGTCATTGTGATCTAGTGACCAAAAACTCCTGTCTGTCTACAAACCTAGCAAATCTGCTGGGCATTGTCTGTACTCATACAAGGTTGCTAAGGCCTGGAACTTCTTACCTGGATCCATCAAGTCTACGCCCTCCTTCCCATCTTTCCAAACCACCCTGAAAGACTTCCTAGCTAAAATATGTCTCTATTCTTGCTCAAAACCAGGATAAACTATATCCCTAAATGTGAACAAGTACATTTTCATTCTTTATACTTCTTTGTTCTGCCTTTTTCACTTACTTCCTTACTGCTATTTAACTCTGTTCCCTGACTTTTACTCTAAATATACTATAAACCTGTTTTCCCTCACTTAATATTGCAATTCCTGTTTGTATTAGACTAACTTATCTATAGCCAGCATTAGGCACCCAGTGAACCTGCAGCTGCGGAGAACCCCTAAATATCTCCCCACATACACGGGCCCCCAAATGAAGCAGCTGCGGGGTTCTTCCTCTCTATTGCTCATTTACACCATCATGCGATTCCCCAATTCCTTTTTTGTTTTTTTTAAACTTCCCTGTAAGCTGCAGTCAATCAGGTCAGCTTCAGTAAAGCAAGGGACCTGATTGGTTGCAGCAGCTAAGGTAAGTTCCTGGTGCAAAGCAATAGGCTGTATATGTAGGTTAGCATTCAGGTACAAGGAGTCTAAAGCATACAGCAACTGTAAAAGTCTTAACTTGCAAAGAAAATGTATCACATTAAAGGGAGAAATGAAGAATGATGATGCCAAGCTGTGTTCATAGATGAAAAACTGAGAACTAGACAGCAGCAAACTTGAGCATGAATTAATTCCAGCTCAGTCATTAAAAGCTCCTACTATGTGCCAACTGATGATGAAGGCATGATATAGAAGCATGTATAATTGGTTCTCATATCCAAGATGAGTCCAACCGTACAGTTTCTAAATTTCCTAAAATGACCAAACAAGTGAATGTGCGAACATAGCAGTGTAATAAATTTGAAATCCAAATGAGGAACTTAGAGAAGCAAATGAAAGATGTGCAACTAAAGCATAATGACCTGGAAATTGAGCTTAAATATTATCTACAGAAGTTCATGTCTTATACTCAGGAAAGTAATACTGCACAGATGGATAAAGAAGAAATAACCGATCTGGTCCACCAGAAAGAAGCTATAGAGAAGGAAAATGATACTGTAAACTCCTTTGAAGAGTCAAAGTGATGGAAGAAAAATTAGTTAAAAGCACTCAACAAACAAATCAACATAAAGAAGGGAGAACTGGATACTAGAAGTGCCATGTATACACTCATGAAAGAGAAGAGGAGAGGAGGGGAGAGGAGGGGAGAAGAGAGGAGAGGAGAGGAGAGGAGAGGAGAAGAGAGGAGAGAAGATTGTTTCTCTTTTTTGCAATATCATCTTTGCGGATGTCAAACAAATTTCTTCTAATTGGCCCATGACAGATTTACCATAAAGTAACACACAACATCCCTTAAGATTTCAAACTTGATTAAAGCTCATTTGGCAGGAACCAAGGCATCCTTTGATGTTCCAGAAATGGAAAATTAGTGAATAACCCATACAAATTTGGTGACTGCTCTTTTTCGAGTAAAACTTAGGACAATTAGCCACTGAGAGTCCATGCAAAATGAGAATTTTTATAAACTGAGTAGATGAACATGTTATGCCTAAACCTGAAAACTGTTATTGTATGTAATATATGTACAGTACAAACAATAAGGTTAACCAAGTATTGCATTCTGTGCATGCCATACGTAATACTATGTAAAATATGCTTAACTGTCTTGTTATTAATTCCAAGTGTTAAATTAGCAAGCTGGTTATTTGTACAGAAAAAAATAAAAGCATTATTCTTCAGTGTAATGGTGCAAAATCTGATCTGGTCTAGGGCATACTCATTGATGTAGACATAGTGTCAGAGCACAAGTCCCTTACTTGGGTTTGGCTGGCTTTCTGGGGTAGCTTTGGCTGTAGGTAACTTTGCTTTTACCCTCCCCTGTCTGATATTCAGGAACAATATTACCATAGGGTTGGGAAGGTGGCCTAATGGTTAAGGTGTTTGGCTTACAAACACAAGGTACAAAGTTTGAGTCTCACAAGGGATAATTGGCTAGGCTTAAAAATGTCTCACACGGGCAGTTAGCCTAGTACTAGCCTATGAACCCAAGGAGAAGGACTGTCTGAGGGGGGGTTATTCATTCACTAAAGGGTTAATCCTCCAACCCTTACTGGCTTTTGTGCCTATACAAATGATAAAAAGGGAAAGGTCCTACAGAAGATAGAGCACCAAGATCTGTGGCCTATGAGAGAAAGGTTCCTGAAGGACAGAGTTAGGAATCGTTTATGGCTGGAAAGGAACTGGAAGGTATTTCTACACCCTGTACTAGAGGAAGTGTTATAAAGTGTTTGAGACTATTTGGTATGCATAGCCGGTATTAGGTACCCACCTAACCCGATGCATCGTGGTGGTTCCAGTGATTTTGTTGGATAATCTTGGGTACCCACCTAACCCGCAGCTACAGGGAGCCCCTGATTATCTCCCCATGTATGAGGGCCCCCAAATGAAGCAGCTGCGAGTTTCTCCCTCTCCTTTGCTCATTTGCATGCTCTGTAACATCAGCGTGTGATTCCATGATTCCGCTATTCCATTTTTTTTTTAACTTCCCTGTAAGCTGCACTCAAACAGGTCTGCTTCAGTAAAGCAAGGGACCTGATTGGTTCCAGCAGCTAGAGTAAGTACCTGGTGCAAAGCGACAGGTTGTATATGTAGGTTAGTAGATCGGAAATTTGTTTATCATATTGCACCTTTTTTGAGAATGTTGGTTGAAGATTGTTCAGAATTCTAGTATTCCCAGATCATCTTTTAGTAGAAGAGAGTAGAAGGAAGAAAGAAGAAACTTTAACATATAATTTAGAGAAAGTGATGGCATAATTGGTTGCAATGGGGCTGATAATGAAGAGGGGATCAAATCTGTAACAAAATGATTTCAAATATTTGTACAGTCAGTCCATAGCTTTCAACTGTCCAGATTTTCCTGGAATGTCCAGATTTTTGCCTCATATTTTTGGTCTGTTCCTCATAAAAAGTTGTGGTTTTCTGTCAAATCAACAAGAACTAAATTTACTAAATAATGACATACATTTGAGTTTCTGACTTTATATCCTTCTGAAAAATGTATGCTAACACAAATCCTGCTATTCCAGCAACTCTCTAAGCTTACGAACAGCAAAGGCAAGACAAGCAAGCAAATAAAAACAAACCAGTAGAAAAGGATGTCCAACAGCCACAAGCAAAGTTCTTTAACATAAGACAGTTTATTGTAAAAACTCCACATGTTTTCGTCACCCTTGTAGAGTAACTTCCTCAGAAGTAACACAAAACAACTACAATGTTGCAACTTATTTTTTTTAAAAAGGTCGGCACCTGATATCATGTGATTGCATCGGCCAATCAGTATACATAAAAAGTTTAAAGAAACAAACTCTAAATAAATCACAGAAACTTGATAAGTCACAGAACATGCCAACAGTACATTAAAATAATTCATAGTAAGCTTGTTAAATATCAACACAGACAATAATGTATGAAACATAATGCAGTTTAAAAACGAAAATAAATAAAAACTGCTAGCTGATGCAAGTAACTCATACATAAAAACCCATATGGGTAACCCGTGTGTAGCTGGTAATGCATCATACACTGACTCAAAAAAGTAGGTATATACCAGACCAGATTTTTAAATTCACACATATAAAACTCACCCGTATAAAAAATTCATCAACAACCAAATATAGTGAATGAACGTCAAAAGTACTCATCTAAATTTATATAAACTAACCATAATATGTTTATAAGTATAGTTTAGTTAAAAATAAATAAGAAAACTACATCAACAGAATGGTCTATTAATTCATCTCATAAGACTTTTTAGTTTCAATAGACAGGTGATGTTGCAATTATCATTCAAACCGGGATGAGTGAAGGCATCCAAAGCTAGCTGCCATTCTAGTTCATGGACCTCAAGGAGTAAGGAATTAGGACCCCCCCCCTAATATCAGGCAATAGTTGGTCTATTCCTTGGAAATAAAATGTATGGCCGTTATTTAGATGGATATGTTTAGCAAGAGCATTTTCATTTGTATTTTTAGTTATAGCATAAATGTGCTTGTAAATTCTTTCGCGAAACTTCCGGTCAGTTTTACCTATGTAAAACACCGGACAGTTATTACAGCTTGCTAAATAAATGATGCCCTTAGATTCACAATTTAATTTGTGTTTAATAGAGTGCCTACAGTTTTTTCCTACCTTGAATGAACTCCCTGTTCTAATAAACCTGCACATTTTACAAGCTCCACATGTAAAGGTGCCATTTAATCTCTTGTTAGGTCTATTATTTTTACTTTCAAGTAGACTTTTTAGGTTAGCACCTCTTCTATAGACAACTTTAGGGTAGTGGCCCATTCTCTCCATTAACAAGTTGTCCTTACGTAAAAAGTACCAGTTCATGTATAAAATTAGTTTAACCTGGTCACTGTCATTATTGAAAGTAGTAATGAAACACACATTATAAGAATGGCACTGATTGATCTGGGTATCCATACCTTTGTTTTTTCCCCAAGTTATCGTATCATTATTAGTGATGAATAACTGGAAGTCATTATTTATTAAAGAAGCTAAGGGGACCTCAAATGGTACAATTTGGCTTACATCTGTTGAGGTTAGAAGTGGAGTAAAAATTCCACTATTACGTTTATATTTTATTTCCTTGATTGTCTAAAATTTCTCCAAATATTAAATGATTGTCAAATCCCTTGTATCAATTCAAACTGCAGATGTTTTTGTTTTATTTTTGAAGATTGCATGGTAGTAATTTGGAGCTTTTCTCCCTGGGCCTCTGCTGACAATGGTCTTCTACCCAGTCAGACATTCCCAGTAATCAAATGTCAATAAATAAATAAATAGGCTTTAACTAGAGAGACCTGTTCCGTACTCAGCGATCAAGGTGAGAGCAGCACTGCTTCCTGTCTTCCTCCGATCTTACACATTGTGATGTTCATAGTAATTTTCAAAGTCCATGGGATAAATCATTGACATTGTATTAGTGGGAGCAAGAAACTACATGAGACCAATAGGCTTCTTAAATTCTTTACATGCTGTTCTAGTGCTGTTCCACTGACAGATATGTGGTAACCAAAGCTTTGGGTACTAACATAACAGTGCACTGGAATTGCCATGTTTCTTAGGTTTTCTCACTGGTTAGAATTGGCCACCTAGTGAAACAGTTCTTCTTTGCTAAGGCACAATGCAAATGCATGACTGTGCTTACCACAGGCTATTAACACATGAGCTGGGCTTCTCTATGTTACACAGCTGTTACTAAAACAGTTTGCTCCAGTTTTATTTTCTGTTGTAGCCACTCCTTCCTCTCCTGATCCAGTAAGGACATTTTCTCCAGTAGGCATGTCCAGTATTCACTTGTGCTGTCCATCATCTTTATTAATCTATCATCTTCTTTACTGCAGCCTTAATGTTGCTTTTCTCTAACTTAGCACTATTTGCAGTGATTCCAGGTAACAGTGTTTATTAGTTTTACACTTGTGCATGCCATATTTTAATTTTTTGGACTGGTTATTATACCTGGTTTACTTATAATACAATCATGCTTTATTTACACTTGTTAGCTTAAGTATTCAAACTTGCATTCATTACATTTATTTTTGAAATGCAATTCTTTATTTTTTATTTCCATATTTTCCTGAAATTTTGCTCTAACTAGGTCATGCCTGACAAGAAGGATTCCAATGCAGAGTATGTACCTGGTCAATATAATAAATAAATAAACTTACAGTGATTAAATATTTATTTTACAAACATGTTGCTGTGCTTTGCTCTTTATGAGTTTTCATAGCTTTACAGTTTCATGGGTAAGTGCTAATTTAATTACCTTTCCAGGCCATTTTAAGCCTAGCCAGTTTACCTTTTGGTGCTTGAATTAACCTATCCCATTTGATGTTAAATTGTCCTTACCCATCTCATGGTCAATAATTATATATTACTCCTAATGAGAATAACTTGGATCATACCATAGGTAATTTGAGGGGACCTTAGGCATGGGATAAATCATTTAGGAGATGCATCTGTCCATTGGTTGTACAGGGGGCAGTCCTGGGGTAAATTTTCTGTTTTCCATTTATAGATCCATGCTGCATTTGAATATTCACAGGGATGAACTTTGTTATGTTGATGGGGAGTCTGTCCCACAGCAGTATATAGTCTGCAAGATAAACCCTTCCCTCCGTACCATTCTGTTGATGTTGCAGAAGTGGTTTAGATCCTACAGTGATTATTTTACATGCAGTTTCACTTGCTGATATATAGTATATCCATCAGTACTGGGTCAGAAGATGCCTTGTATGCCAGACACTGGTCATCTCCTAGCAGTCTGTAGAATAGTGAGTATAGTGACAGGGCTTTGAGCAAGTCCATGTAGGACACATTGTTTGGGCCTTGTATCCTTTTAGTAACATATATCTGTGGGCACTGCAGCTATTGCATGTGTCTGCACATATACATGCCAAAGGGTCATTATATTCGGTGATCGGCCTAATGAGGACGGAGTAAAGGAGGACAATGACATCCCTAGATCTAAACACAATCCCTTTGTTTAGAAGCTGCACAATGCAGAATGATTTTCTTATGACATTGGACACATGGTAAAAAGCTAGGTCACTTGTCCACATAAGTTCCCAAATCATGAACAACTGTGTCAACTCTAAGGGGAGTATTGTCAGTGCTGTAGTTTCCCAGGACAGATGACTTTCCAAAGAATATGAAAATACATTTTTTTGGCATTTAGCTTCAGTCCACAATTTTGGCACCAGTTATTTATTTTGATAACCCTTCCTCCAGGATGGCTAAGTCATCTGGGAATTTAGTGACTGCTCCTAGCTTTCAGTCATCTGCAAACTTAATCAGACACAACCTTTTGTTATTGGCTTTTACTTCTGAAAAGTAGATACCAAACAGGAGATCTTTGATTTGACAAGGTCCCCTAACCACCACAAGTATTTTGTCTTGCTAAGGATTGAGGAAGACAGTGAGTGAGTGAGTGAGCCCTAGCTCTCTTCTGGATGTTATGTTTTTCAACATTTGCCCCACACTCATGGAGGATTCCTTGCATTCTTATTGATTTGCTGAGAAAAGTATAGTGTCTGGCTAAAACATATGTCTAGGTCCTTACAGACAGATCACTACTTAATTCTAGCGCACTTTATTTTGTAGTCTGTACTGGTCCGGGCACTTAGGCAGCGAAATATTTCCCTGTGGTACATTCTGTTGGGGATACATGGCTGAAATGACATTCAGCTGCACATAAATATGGTTCTTTGCAAATTTTATGTGGGCAAAGAAAGGTATATGCTGCTAATGCCCACAGCTTTAATGACCAAATGGCCACAGCTTTAATGACCAAATGCATGGAGGCAAAAGTAGTGTTGTGCTCAGTGAACAGTACATGTTTCTGTAACTGCATGTACAAGTGTGAGAGAGCATGGAGGAAATCCTGCATGCTGCTGTAGTCACATTTATGCTCCAGTATGCATTTTAGCTATTGTTCACTAGACAGTGTGATGGGCTAGTTGTCCAAATACACCAGTTATAATGCCACTGACCATTCTGCACTACAGTTTTACTGTCCAGCTTGCTGCTGATACCTGCCATACTGCCTGCTGTCTCATGTTACTTTAGGGGACCATGGGCATTATTTTACCTCTATGCATTTGGTTATTGAAGCTGTGGACATGACACCACATTCTTCTCTTTGCCCACAAGGCATTCACAACAGCCACATTTCTCTTCAGCTGAAAGTCACTTCAGCCATGTGTCCCCAACCAAATGTATTACAGAGAAATGTCTCAAAGCCTAGGAGCCCAAACACGTTAGGAACAAGATACAAATCTTGACTATTGGTACTGCTAGGAAATAAAGACTATTTTAATTTCATTTTACCTGCATATTCACTTCCTCGTTTTATCAGTGAATGCCTGAACAACAACTTTTGTTTCTTATCAAACCATGGTCATCACTCAGTAACTGACTTGTAACTCAGTTAAAGTAGGGTTCAAAATTGTCAGGTCATACCACATTCCTGTGACTCTGGGATACCACTTTTCTCTTTCCCTGTTTTCTGCTGTCAGTCTTTCATTAAAGTTTTCTGTCAGTAATGTTTATAATAATTCATCTTTTACTAATGAAAAACTTAACAAGCATTATGTTTTTAACAGCCTCTCTACTATTTCCAAGCACATCATACCATAGCTAGCTCAAAATAATAACAGTAGCAAGATGTTAAAACAGTAACATAACAAGCACCTTGCTACTTTACTGGCTCACTGAGCATTGTCGTAAATGTGAGTACAGTGTCAGTATTCATTTTTGAAGTCCTGATATCTTCAAGGCTTCATTCATGAATGCAACATCAAACTGAAATGCTAGATGCTAATATAATAATCCACAGCTCAAATCTGTTAATACTCCAATTTTATTACATAATACATCCAAATTAAACGCTTTTGTCCTAATTACACCAGGACTTCATCAGAATCAAGTTGCTAAAGCATAATTACCACATTTATACAACTCTAATTAAAACCAATTAACCAATTTAAGAAATCTCACTGAACAAAAACAAAGGATATAAAACATTTAAAAGGACAACACCTGAAAAAAGAAGTAAAGGATGTATGTGAAAAATTTGACTAAAACCACATGAATAAATATATTAATCAATAACAATGTTATAATAATCAAAGTATCTGTAAAATGTCAATTATTTGATTTTTAATAAATGGCCAGTTGTAGCTGCCAGGGGATCTAAAACTCATCCCCTGGGTATATGAATTGATTAGTGGTTAAACCTGCAATAATTTTGACAGTCCCTCATTTAATTAATGATTCTTGGGACTTTCTGAGTATACTTAAAAAGGAACTTTGGTGAACAGATTTGATTTTTTTAACTACTGACATAGTGGATTTGTTTTCTTCTATTCCTCAACATCAAAGTCTCAGACATTTTTATAACAGTATTAATTTATTTTATTTATTTATTTTACATTTGTTAACCGGGCTAGTCTGGCTGGATACATGTCCATTTTCAGCAGAGGCCCGAGGAGAAAAGCTCCACTATAATACTAATTATACAGTTTAAAGAAACTAAAACACTAAATCAAGTAAACACTCAAACAATAAAACAATGAAAACATTGAAAACATTGACTGCAAAAAAAAAAAAAAAAAAGCAAAGTACAAATGAATATATAGTATTGCTGATATAGTCAGGCCAGATAAGTGTCTATTTTCTGCAAAGGGTTAAGGAGGAAAGCTCCACTGTCATACTAAAAAGAAAGAAACAAACATTGTCAAAGAGAGAGATACTATATAATATATAATATACAGTGTTAGCTATGAAAGCAGGTAGTATAGCAGTTATCAGTCAGGATTGGAGCATGGGCATAGCCAGTGATTTTGTAAATGATTTCTAATCTGTTTTTTGAAAAGGTAACATGAGCTTAGGGAGGTCAGTTCAGTGGGAAGTTTATTCCAACATGATCCGACAGTATTTGCAAATAAGGAGTCACCTGCTTTATTATGAGATTTGAGAGTAGTTACTAGGAGCTTGTTGGCTGAGCGAAGTGTACTAAGATTTTTATAAGGTGTGATTAGGTTGTTCAGTATGGGTGTGTTGGAGGGGTAATGTAGGATTTTAAAAGTCATGACTAGTTGCTGTAGGAGTATTAGGTTTGGAAGTTCTAGCCAGCTGAGTTTCTTTAAGTTAAGACAGTGGTGAGTATGGAAAGGAGAGCCAGTTGCAAATCTGGCAATATTATGGTAGGCTAGATTAAGTTTCTGAAGGTTAGTTTTAGAAATGTTGATAAAGGAAGGAGAGGCATATAGTAGTGTAGAGATGAGGTGAGTTTGAGCAAGGGATACTCGGGATGTGGCAGTGAGAAAGGGTTTGAGTCTGTAGAGGGCACCTATCTTTTTATTCACTGTCTTGATAGTTAAATCAATGTGATGGTCAAAGTTTAGCTGATTGTCTATGGTAACACCTAGCAGTTTTGTGGAATCGTCAGGTTTAATGATAGTGCCATTGCAGGACACAATGGAAAAAGTGATAGGGGTAGATTTAAGGGTTGGGATGAAAAGTAGAAGTTTGTTTTTTTTGGGATTTAGGAGGAGACAGATATGTTTAAACCATTTTTCTGCAGCTGTGAAAACCAATTGGGTAGAGGAGTGGAGTTCAACTGGGGATGGAGCAGAGCAGATGAGAGTAGAATCGTCAGCATACTGTATACAAGTGGATGTAGGGAGGGAAGTAGGCAGGTTATTTATGAATATAGAGAAAAGTAGGGGACCTAGGATGGACCCTTGTGGGACGCCTATAGTCACTGGGAGTTGAGAGGATAGATGGCTGTCCCAAAGGACTGCTTGTTTTCTGTTTGTCAAATAGGAGTCAAACCACTGTAGTGCTAGTGAGTCAAGTGACAGGGATTGTAGAGTGTAGAGGAGAAGTTGATGGTTGACCATATCGAATGCTTTCGAGAGGTCTAAGAATAGTGCAGAGGAGAACAGGTTGTTGTTGCGATTTTTGTTGATTATGTCAGTGAAGGAGAGAAGGGCAGTAGAGGTACTGTGGTAGGGCCTGAAACCATGTTGTGAGTCTACAAGCAAGTTGTTATTCAAGAGATGATGTAAGAGTTGATGGTGTATGCAGCGTTCCATTATTTTGGATAGAGGAGATAGAAGGGCAATAGGCTGAAAATTGGAGAGTTCATTAGAGTTACCTCCTTTATGGAGTGGAATGATGTGGGAGATTTTCCAACAAGAAGGGATTTTGGACTCAGTTATAGTTCTGTTTATTAAGATGGAGACCGGGTAGGCTAGTTCGGTTGCAGCTAGTTGAAGATATTCAGCTGGTAGCTTGTCGGCAGAAGGGGTGCAGGGTTTGAGTTTAGATAGTAGTTTACGTATAAAGGTTGTGGAGACAGTATTAAACTTTAGCATGGGAGTGCTGTTTTGGGTAGGGGTTATTTGGAGGGATAGGGGGGGAGACATGGTGTTTGCCAGGGAGGCGACTGTTTGAGAGAAGAAGTCATTGAAGGTGTTGGCTATTATGTCAGGTTGGGTTTGGGCTAGGCTAGCTGGGGTAGGAGTTTTGGTGTTCCCTGGATGGAGTAGTTTGTTTATTCCTGACCAAAATTGTTTGGGGTTTTGGTTTTGTTGATATTTAAAGTGATAGTTTTTTTTATCCAGATAGATAAGTTTCTTTGTTGTGTTTCTGAGGTGTTTGAAGTTTTGGTGGTCGGTAGGGTTTTTTGTGGACCTCCATTTAGTCCATAATTTATTTCTAGCTCGCATATTTTGCTTAGTAGTTTTGGAGAGCCATGGGGCAGCCTTGGAGCTTAGTCTAATTAAGCGGGGTGGGGCATGATGGTCAAGAATTTGAAGGAAGGTATTGTTGAAGTGGGTTACTGCTTCATCTATTGGGAGGTGTTTTAGAGTTGACCAGTCATATTCTTTGAGTTCGTTTTGAAAGGATGCTAGGTGAAAATCTGTTTTGTTGCGTATGGTACGATAGGTAGCTTGCTTGGGATTGTAGTATTTTTGTTTAGTGATAAAGGTCAGGAGATGGTCACTAATATTGTCAGGGAGTATTCCTGTTTTATAGGAGAGGGGATTGTTGTTCACTAGTATCCAATCTAGAGTGGTTTGTTTGTGGGTTGATTTGTGTATTCTAGTAGGGGAGTTAATGGTTTGCTGAAAGTTGAAGAGATTAATGTGAATGGAGGGTTTGGGAGATATGCAGGAGTTCCAGTCAATATTGAAGTCTCCTAAGGTTATGGTTTCTTGGGGAAAGCTACTGGAGACCCAGCCTAGGATATTTTCTAGTGTGTTAATGTTCTTGCCTGGAGGGATGTAAGAACATATGATATAAATAGCCTTGGTTTTATTAACTTGGAGTTTGGCACAAAGTATTTCAGCATTGGCTGGGGAGGGGGGCAAGGAGTCAATTAAGGCTACCTGTAGTTGGGATTTGTATAAAAGGGCTACTCCCCCACCCTTTTTTCTAAGACGATCTTGCCTTAAGGTGCTATAACCTGGGGGAGTAAATTTGTTGTCTTTGGTACTAGGTTTAAGCCAAGTTTCAGTGAGACAGAGAATATCAAAGGCATAGAAATCTATTAAGGCATGGAGTTGTGTGATTTTATTGTTGATGCTACGAATATTTAGGTGAGCAATACAGAGGGAGTCAGAGGAGAAAGGGTTGCTAGAACAGTTAGAAGTTAGGTTTGATGGGGTATGGCTTATGAGAGTATTGGGGCCAGGGTTGGGGTGGATGTCACCATATATCAATAAAAGTGTTTGTGGGACTTGAAATACTTTTGGGTTTTTGCAGGGTGTTAGATAAAATCGTTTAGAGGTATGGAATCTGTAGTGGTGTATTTTGTGGTAGAGAGGGGGAAGGTAGGGACAGCTTGATAGTATATTAATATGTATTTGGTCAGGTAGAGGAAGTGTAGATGTGGTGTGTTTGGCTATTACAGGAGGTTGGCTAAGGATAGGATATTCATAGGAGGTAAGAGTATAGTAGTAGAGAAGGATGTTAAGAAGAAGAAATGAATAGATTGAGTTAAGGTTTGAAGGCATGCTCCTATAGAGATGAGCTTAGTAAGTATAGGACTGTGTGGTGAGAACAGTAGAGTAAGGTGAGGCCGTAAGATAAATGTGTGGAGAGAGGGTGTGGTTGTAGGATTAAGAGTATGGTGTGAAAAAGGTGGTGTGTGCAGGGAGAGAGATAAGTGGTTAATTAGTAGGGGGAGTGTCTAAGCAAGTATAAAGGTAGGACCCCTGGGGGTGGGTGGGAATTGGGGGTAGGGTGGGGAGCGGAGTGAGCCCGCAGGGCGAACGGAGCGGGTAGACACAAGAGAGAGAAGTTCAGCAGGAGACAATCAGAGATAGGGAGAAAAACAGGTAAGACAGTGAGTTAGAGAAAGAAAAAGATAAGTAATTTCTGTAATGAGTACAGGTAAGAATGTAGAGGATATAAAGTGAGAGGATAACAGGTAAGGTAAAGGAGATTATAAAAGAAAAAAAAAAGGTCAGGAAGAAAGCTTACGATAAGAAAGTGTAATGAAAGCAGAAGATAAGCAGGGTGGAAGAAAAAGGAGAGCACAGGAGAACTATGATGGAGGTGCCCCTATGTGGAAGAAGTATGATTACAGGAACAGGCCGTATAGCAGGGAACTAGGTACGAGAGGGGGAGGGGGGAAGGAGAGAAGTATGCTAACAATTAAGGATAGTAGAGGTAGATAAAGATAGAGTTAAGATGGAGGTATCTAATGTGGAAGGGGGAATAAGTAGGCTGCAGGAGGTGCTGGAGGGTTGCTTAACCCGAGGTACACAAATAGAGTAAGTCTGCTCTAGCTAGGAAACATAACATACTTATATACACAGGATAGGTCGCTGCCTCTTGATAGTGTCCGTTATGGGCACAGGTCTGAGGTTCCTTTGATCCCAGAGGGAAGGAGTCTGGAAAGGGACTTTGCTTGAGTTTTACAGCTGCTCACTCTGTTATAAGGTAAAGGAAGGAGAGAGATAGTGAATGAAAAGAGCTAAGTAGCTAGTAGCAGAAAGTAGTAGCAGTAGATAAGCAATTAAACAAAAACAGTATCACTAAAATTACTAGGTGCAGAGCAATAAACATTGGAGGAAGATCACATCAACAAATTTAAGCATATAGTATACAGCAAAAACAAGTAAAACCTTTACATGAGCAACACTTTCTGACAAGATAATAAGCATATAGTATACAGCAAAAACAAGTAAAACCTTTACATGTGCACCATTTTTTTTCTAATGACAAAATCAATTTAATTGTAGAATTAATGTCACTAGTATTAGAGAATAATTGTATTTTTTTAAGGTAAATATTTTAAACAGGCAAAAGGGGTTTCCATGGGGGCATCTTGTGCCCCTGTTTATGCTGAGATGGTTTTATTGGACTGGAAGACTACCAAAATTTTTAAATCAAACTTTTTGGGGTACATTAAATTATATTGGAGATTTTTACTCAGCATTTTATTCTTTGGAGGGGGCCTGATGAGGCTATTTCCTCAGCTGTTAATTACTTGAACAACTCTTCATTTTTTGAAATTTACTTTTAATTTTTATTTTAATCAAATTAATTATTTGGAAACTTTAATTTCCCATACAGATCATGAGTTTAAACCAATTACTTATAGGAAACCCAAATTTAGTAATTCCCCCACACCCCCCTACTTATATATTCTAACTCCGAGATCACACAAACAGTAACACAAACGAAACTCACACAAACACATCTTACAGTCTCTTAAACACACACATAGCAATCACAACACACACTTACACACACTAAACCCCTAACCAACCTACTTACACACACATGCTTACCAAAATTAAGCCCAAACATCCACATTCCATACCACCGGAAGAAGAAATTAAAAATATCCGTGCTTCTGTATTTTGAATTTTGCTCTTCTGTCGGTTTCGGAAATGTGAGTATTCGGCTTTGTGATTTCGAAAGACTGAAATTCGAGATTTCAGTATTTCGAAATTACAAAGTGGACCCGAAATATAATATATTATTGTTAAGAAAAATACAGAGCAATTTCACATTGTCGAGTTAAAGTGAACTGCATTCATTTAATGAAATAAACTACTGAACAAATTTGCACAATGCTTGCACTAAACATGCAATCAGATATTGTGTAATAAAACTGTAACTGAGAATATTTGATTTATCCTTCCTTTTTTCTAAAGTGAATTCCTGGGATACTGTGGCTGTGGGGCTGTGACAGAACAAGACAAGTCTGATCATTTTGCTTCTTTCACAGTTTGAAGTTGACTGCTGTCACACAATTTGTTTTTCTTCTAAAACATGAAAACCACAAAGACCTATCATGTTTAGCTGTCTAGATTTTTCACCTCCCCTAACTTTGAAGAACATAGTCTAGGTGCTTCATTGGTCTAATATTTTCTCAGGTACCTTGTTTTCAATAGCAACAGATGTGTACTTGTCTGAAACTATACATTTAGCTGAATTATTATTGATATACAAAATGCTAGGAAGCAACTTCATACAATGCTTCATTTGTGTCTTAATAAATTCATAGGTTGATAGGTAACTTACAGGCTAGCTGCCCTTGTGGACCATTTTCGTCCTAACCAATTTCTCTTTTGGTACTCAAATCAACCTATCCTTACCCACCGATGGTTGATAATTATATAACAACTGGGATCATACCATAGATAATTTAAGGGGACATAGCATTTAGAAGCTGCATCTATCCATTAGTCGTATGAGGGGCAATCCTGGGCTAAATGTTTTGTTTCCCATTCAAAGTTCCAAGCAGAGATGAGCTTTGCTTTATGTGGATGGGGAGTCTCTTCCACAGCAATAGTATCCTTCGCAAGATATAACTATCCTCCCAAGCCATTCTGTTGTAGAAGAGGTTTTGATCTCCAAACTAGATATTTCTGATGCCATTTGACTTGCTGGCATCCAGTAAATCCATCTGTACTTGGTTGGAGGATGTCTTGTATGCCAGAAACAGGTACTGAGTATAGTGTCATGGCTTTGATTCGGTCCATATAGGGTGTATTGTTTAGGCATGCATCCTGTTACTAAGATATCTCTATGGTCATTCAAGTTGTTGCATGTTTCTTGACAGATACATGAAAGAGGTGGTATTATACTCAATGATTGACCCAATGAGGGCTGAGTAAAGGGAGACAATGACATACCTAGATCTAGACACAGTCCCTATGTTTGTAAGCTTTGCAATATAGAGGAATTTCTTACAACAATGTACACATGTTCAATGAAAGATAGGTCATTGTCCATGTAAGTTCCCAAATCCTAAACATCTGGTTCAACTCTTAGGAGGGTATTGTCAATGTGGCAGTTTCCCCTGGGTAGATGACTTCCCCAATGGATACAATAAAGCATTTTTTGGCATATAGTTTCATTCCATGATTCTGGTACCAGTTATATGTTTGGGACAAACTTTCCTGCAGGATAACCAAGTCATTTGGGGATTCAGTGACTGCTCCTAGCTTGCAATTATCTATAAACTTAGTCAGACAAAGCCCTTTAATATTGACTTTTATCTCAGAGAAGTAGGTGCCAAACAAGAGGGGTCCCAGTACAGAACCCTGAGGGACTCCACTGGTGACTGGTCTGTTTCAGACATAGCTTCCCTTGTTTTGCTTTCCTGCATTCCATCTGTGAGCAAGTTGGCAATCCAATGAGTGGCGTAGGGTTTATTCTTGTTTTATTTATTTATTTATTGTTTACTATGCCTGAGTGGGAGAGTGTTAAAAGCTTTGTCCTAGTTGAGGTATATGGCTTGTACAATTTTACCTTCATCCATTGTTTTGCTGACCTTTTCAAAAGAGTCGCCAGGTTAAGTAAGCATGCTCTACCCGTGATGAATGCAATCTGAGGAAGGTGTAGTGTTTGGAGGTTTCCTATGCCCTTATTGATCTGTCCCATGACTTTCCATGGCACTGCATATGAAGCTGGTCAGACTTATGCATCTGTAATTGCCAGGGTCTATGACAGGTCCTTCCTTATGTACCAGAATGACTGCATATGTTCTCGATTTGCTTCATACAAAACCTGCTGTATGGAGGTTGAGGTTAAACAGTGTTGTCTGTCGGGTGACTAAATCGTGCTTCATGCTATTCAAGATGCATACAGGGATATTGTCATGGCCTACTGATGCAGTATTTTTAGCTTTTAATTGCACTTTTAGGACTTGGTATTGTGTGATAGCTGGAGACATGACAGCTTCAGGTATATCTTGAGAGACAGATGAAGGGGAAAGAGGTAATGTTAGAGCTAAATTTATCAGCCATTAGATTCACAATATCTTCATCCTCAGTATAAGTAAAATCATTCACAATCAGCTCAGCACATTACTGTGTTGTGCTTTTGAGATTACAAACATAACTAAAAAGGCCTTTTGATTGTCTTAAGGTAATCATTCATACATGCCAGCTACCTCATTGAGTGTAAAGAACTTCACAAGATCTGCTCTGCAGCTTCTATGCATGTACAGATCAAGAATATTTTTTTATTTTGGTGTTATAACTGAATAATCATTTATTTTTAAGTGGAGCTTTTATACAAATGGTAAACTGGCTTCCTTCTGGTCTGCAAATGTGCAGTATTTATATCCTTCATGCAGTTGGGGGGGGGGGGCTAATATATTTAGGACAAAACAGACATTCTGGCCACTCAGGAACACATAAAATGTGCAAGATTTTTTTTTATTTTTCTTTAAACAATCTTTATTCTATATTTGTTAGAAATTATATTGCCTATTCAGAGGATATAACAAATAGCATCATGTTGTATTTTAGAATTACAGCAATCAAATTTAACTAATTTAACTTCATGTAATGAATCATTTATTTCAAGCTTATCTCGTCTTTATCAGAATAGCCTAGCATGTTCTGTTATCCCTCATTCACTTGCCATACATTTCCCATACTGACATGCGCCACTAATGC